>NW_010102069.1:0-18454 GCF_000699245.1 Pterocles gutturalis
TGTCCCCGTGGTTTTATAAACCATGACAACTGGAAACACGCCAAGAAAAATATTCCAGTGTGACTTGCATGGCTAGGATGAGCTGTGCTAGCCATTTCAAAGTGTGTGCCATTCATCTGTGAAGGAGAGATTAACTTGAGAGTTGGATGGGTAGAGACATCATGGTAGTCTCTGCAAACTCTCTGCAACAAGGGTTACACCAGAGAAGCCAGAGAAGAGTCGCTACCACTGCTTGCTTGTTTTGTCAACTCTGAATAGGAGAGCCAGCATAAACCTGTGGCAGAAGAGGGAAATAAGTTATTTTCCATTAAAATTAACTGAGATTTCTTCCTTTGTAAATTAACTGATAAATGAACAAACATTAACACATCCCTCTACTTCACTTCAGTCAGAACAGGTAAGGAAGCACTGTAATTGGTAAACATTTGCATACCTTTTCAGTATACCTGAAGTACTGGGCACTGCAAACTCGGTTTCACCCAATATATCTTCCTGAATCGTGGAAACTCACTTTGTATTTTGCAATATGTGTGTGCAGTTAAAATTACTCTTTCTATGATGTACTACTCCGTATTTCTCAACACTGTGTTTCATTTGCCATTGTCTTAGCTCATAGCTGGGCTTTGTTCCATCATGCAAAGGTCTCTTGTGACCTACATGAATTTGTGCCATCTTCAAACTTTGTCACCTTGCTTTTCAGAAATCTCTCTCAACCACAACACATACTTTATAAATCTGCATTTTAAAATCAAAACAAATCAGATTTGGTGAAGAATCCAAATGACAGGTTTCAGTTTCACAATAAACATTGAATTCTAGTTCATGAATCTCAGAGCTTAATAAACCTTCCTAGTGAAAATGTTGCTCTAGACTGTTACACTCTTAAGATGGTTTCCAAATGTTAGGAAGTGTGCTATTTAATTGTATTACCAATGTATTAAAATAGTAATAATGAACAGAGTGAGATAAGGTCCCATTTCTGCAAATTTGCCGTAGAAGATAAGGGAGTTCCACATTTCTGCTTGAAGAGTGTTGCATAACACCTGTCTCCCATGAAGGCCCACCAGATGTGACTATGCTGATGAAGTTTGTAGGTGCTCAGCAAAAAGCATGGGAGGAGGAGGAAAGTTAGACTAGTAAAATGGCAGAAAAGGGTGACAAATCATTCTGGAACATGGATGTGCATCAGACAAATGTCAGGAAAGTTAGAAATAATGTTTTATCTAACAGATGTTTTAATATAATTGGAGATGTAATGAAAGTAAAACAAGAAATGTTTGTGAGCTTTTGTCACTTACTAGCAGACAAACCCATTTAAGAGCTCAGTAGCAGAGTGGAAATCCTTGTTAGGATTCCCAGTCCTACCAGGGAAGCTAATGACGCGTGGACCTCAGCTTCTCTTGGAAGGAACAACTGCTCTGGAAAGGGTGGCCTAAATGGTAGAATCTATGCTGCAGTTTCTCTGACTGTCCTTGCAATGCCTGTTTTGTAGATAAAGAGCATAATTTTCCAGAGATGTTAACCCAGCATTACTCACAGGCTCACTGATATTATATTGGGGTGGGGAGGAGCAGGGAGGAAAGAAAACACATCAGTTCAGCATGAGAAAGTCCCATATTTGTAAGTATTCCTAATGCTCAGAGTGGCAAGCTGTAGAGGCTTACATCAACTATATCAGCCTTTAAAAAAAGTGCAGTAAGAATAAGAATATTAACTTAGCTCTCTTTAGCTGAACAGTGATTCCAGATCTTAAGTCCTTCAGTCTTTCCGAGGTAAACTTTAATACACTTACTGTGTCTCTGCCTCATGCTCCCATATAGACCAGATCAAATTTAACAAATGTATGCAAAGAATGACAGCTGACACTAATTAAATGTGGAGGAAGTTAAATCCAATCACATTTCCTAAGGTAATGGAGATGATAAAAGTATGCAGATCTCTGAAGAAGTAGAAATTAAATGAGGCTACGCAGCTCCTTCATCTGCAACTGTTAGATACTTGCAATAGTACTTTAGATGCATTGGCTCTAGAGCCCAAGGTATTTTTAATAAAGCAAGTAAACACAGTAGTCTAGCTGATCCAATTGTCCTGCAATTCCTCAAGCTCTTAGGGTCAGTCATGAAAGACATTCAACAAATAGTACCAAATACCCCGCTCTCCACACACATGTACGATGCTGGCCACACAGATCCTATGAACTTCCCTGAATTTCAGCTAACTGAAGAAAAGCAGTGCAGCCAGCCTCGTTTTGAAAATGAATCCTTAAAAAGTGATAAAACCAAGAAGGTGGATCCCTGGGGAATACATGCCAAAGATTTGAAAAACATTTGATTTAACATCTGTAGATGAAAGCGGTGGACTAGCAGTTCCCCAGAGAGGCTACTATGGCCAGCAGCTGATGGTAGCTAACAGGAGACCGCAGCTGGGGCCTTTGCTAGCTGAGCCTGTAACAGCCCTTCTCTGTAGGGCAGCAGGATTAAGGATAAGGCTAAGATAATGGAATTTGTGTATGCCTGGCCTGCTTGCTCTGACTGACCAGAGCACTGATATCACTGTGACAGCTGCCTTCTCTACACTCTTCCCTCACAGCAAATGGTGGGCCAGTCTGCCAGCTGCATATATATGCTGAACAGTGATATATTGGCAATTAAGGAGAGAATGATTCACGTTTGTACTGTATACAGGTAAATAGTTCATGAAATACACAAGCAAGAAATCTAAGGGTAGAAGAGCCCTGGTGCAATTCAGGGCAGTTTTAGAAAGATTTGTTTTCCCTTTTACAAGAGGAAATAGAAACACTGTGAGTTTGAAATTACCATACTTATTCTAATACTTGGAGTAGGTTTGTAGTGTTTACTGCTTAGAGTCTTGATTAAAGCATAAATTCTGGCTAGTTAAGAGTAATGAATAACTAACCATTTACTAAACTAACAAAATACACATGAAAAACACTAAATTTAAATACTTTTTGAAAACCTCAGCTATGGATTCTGTAATTGTAGTAAAAGTCTGAACATTAGTGACATTATTCAACTCTAGACCAAGGTCAGGCTTGTGGCTTGGTATCATTTGGCACATAAGGACCGGGGAAAATAATAATAAAACATTTCTTTGAAAAGAGGAGTTAGTTAAACAACAGTTGTCGTGGTATGTCTGGAGAAATTGTGACTCAATCTCACATAAACTCTTTAAGAAAATATTCAGATTTTTTTTTTTTTTTTTTTTAAATGAAGTGTTTTTCTCTCCTGTAGGGCTGGAGATTGGCTTGTGAAAACTCCTGTATGTGCTCAGACACAAGGAAGAGACAGAAAGAGATATTTTTTGTATCAAATAAACAGATGCTGAGATTCCAAGAAATATTTTATGGAAAATCTAAACCAGAAACAGATAAAGAAGGACCTGGAACAGCTGCTTTTCAGGAGGAGGTAGCTTCTACCCAGTGAGAACATCCATTGAAAGCATTTTAGGCCATCCTTCAGACACTATTCAGAATCCAGGTGAATTCCGCAAACCTCAAGGTCTAGATGCAGATTTACTTGAGACAATTTGTGCTGCTGGATCCATTTGTGCAATTCCTAGATGCTGTTCTTGATTTTAATCACACTGCCCTTTTTTTTTCTGCTGTACACTGGTCTCATTCTCTATCCAACCTTCCATTTGGGAAGATCAGGGAGAATATAACTCTCCTTTTTTTTTTTTTTTTTTTTTTTTTTTTTCCCTTGACCCTACTCAGGATCACCATCTATAAAAAAGTGAGTGAAAAACAGAATCAATTTTTAAGAAAGATTCCTCTTCTCAGCCCGTTTTCCCCAAATATTTCCGCAGCTTCATTTGCTCAGGTGCTGCCATCATCAGAAGGAAAGTGCATTGTGCCATGGTGTCAGCAGCAGCAGCAGCAGGAGTTTGTGGTATTACTACTACTGTGCTGCCACTCCACCTGCCAGCTGTGCTCTGCAGGAGGCATGCTGCTTGTCCTGACACTTTTTCTCATGAGAAAAAAGCAGGAAGAGTCCTGTTTCTTAGCTGAGGAACTGGCAGGTTTTTTGGGGGTTTATCCATACTTGGTATCTATCCCTGAAGATGCAGCAGCACGTGTTTAGGAAGCCCTGTCTGTAAGTCATTACTTGTAGCTCCATTGGCTCACTGACTTTTAGTCCTTTTCATAGCCCATGACAGTGGCTCTTCCCTGATCTCAGTACATCTTTCACCTGTTTAGTTGTGCTCAACTTTGTATTTTCAGCTTTTCTTTTGCAAACACTGATTACAGAGCAGACCCATCTCGGAAACTGATTTTCTGAGTGATGTCTTCTATATTTATTTTCTCATGGCACTGTAATACACAAACTTTTCCAGTGTCCCCTTTTGCTTAAAAAATAAAAATGAAGCCAAATTGCATCTTAAAGAGTGTACCATTTTAGAAATAATTTGTTAAGACCAAGAGAGAAAAAAGCACTAGCTTTGGCAACAGTAATAGGTACTTTTTAATATATAGCTTGAGGTTCCCTGTGAATTTTCAAAAAATAGGAGTATATCAGTCTTGCTTAATACTTCCCTGGACTGTCATATGAATTCCATTACAGATAAATGGAAGAGCTATTTCTTTTTCTCTGAGGCTAGCTCAGTGACCATCTGTGAATGTGTTTTTGCAAAAATTAATACTGAGGCCATGATCCTTATGTGTTTGTGCAATGATCTGCAAGCTTAGGGCATGTCATTGAGAGACACAGTTCATGGGTTTCAACTTGTTCATATTAAAACTGAATCAACGCTAATTTTCAATTGAATGTTTGCAGGGTACCTTTCAGCATTTCTTGCTAACAGCGTACTGAAGTCTTCATGGAGTATATGTATTACGTCCAGACATGTGAGTCAGGTTGCAGAACCACAGGAATTAATTGTGCTTGTACATCTCTACTACTATTTCATGTAGTTTTAGTACAGAAAGTATCATTTCTACTTTAAACTTCCTGGCAAGCTTTTGAAATATTTCAGGGAAACGTAACATGATTTGTTTGTATCAGTCAACTCTATTTCTTCTTAAATGTTGCATTTTCTAGTGAACTACTGTGTTCTTAGTTTCCCCAAGGAGCTTTCATGATCTCCCTCTTAAGATTGTAAAGGTCTTGAAGACCTTTCACAGTTGCAATTCTTTCTTCCTCCTTCCCTACCTTTTTATTTTGTCATTTTCAAAGCTTACAGTTTCAAAGTATGATACTGCAGAGGCAAAATGTCATTGAAATTAAGCACTCGTATTTTTCACATTAAGCTTTTGTAGTTTGTGAGTAAAAGCCAGGTAGGGCTTTTGATATTCACTGACTTATTTTCAAGAGAACTATTGCATAGCCCTACAGCTCTCCTTATTATTAACTTTTCTTATGGTACATTCTGCCCCTTTCATGACTTGTCTTGCTCTGATATTTTTTTTTTTAAAGACAGAAAAAAAGAAAAAAAAAAGAATTTGACATTTAAGATCTTGTTTGGTAGCACGAGGTAGGACTTTGGCTACAGAGGGACATCTCTCCTCCTTTAATTAATTCTCTTCCTTGACATTTCTGTCATCATGAGGTAAATTTGTTTGTGGTGCTTAACCTTTAAGTATGATATGAATTTTCAGAAGAGTCATGCAGTGGTCAAAAGCAACTGCACAAAAAAACATTTAAACTCTCTCCCCACTTATTAAATTATGAAAAGAGCCTTTCTTCCTTTCTTTCCTTCTTTCCTTCTTTCTTCTCTCTCTCTGCTGCCCTGCTCCATCTCTTTCTCCTGGAAGATTCAGAAGGATAAACAAGCCATACAGTAGGTCATCTGTCAGTGGCACCCTGAGAAGACCGCTTCTTTAGCACGCTTGGCTCCATGATAGTCTTGTGCTGAACGGTCTCATGCCTACAAGGCTCACATTGCTGGTGAGACTCTCAGCATGTGGGGCTTTGCTTTTCTCCAGATTATGAAGAAGAGAAAATTCTTTGTCTTTCACTCTGTTTCATCTTCTTTTATACAACATGGATGACCCCTGAAGGACCCTTGAAATAAGGGGATGACTTGATCAGAAAGACAAGTGTGAGTTAATTGTTGTTTGTAAGCTCTGGTCAGGTTTAGGATGCCATTATGGGCACACCTGCTGTCTATGCCCTGAAAGATGTCATTTGAAATTAAATGTGATAGTAAAAGATACTGAGTACAGCCTTTTTAGAGAGAGGGATGTTAGGCCAGAAACGTTGCAAAACCACCCTTTCTTCTATTCTGTTGAACTCACTGTATCAGCGGCTTCCAGACCCCACAAAACCTCTACATCACAGTAGCTTAACTCACATGAATTGTTCACATCAGTGTTGCCTTCCATAGAAATATTTGTTTAAAAGGCTACACCACATTATTTACAAAACATAACCATGAGAATGTGTCTTGGAAAGATGGTAAGAGTATACTCTTCGTATGTCCTCATTTTAGTTTATCTGCTAAGTTTAGTTTAGTTCTGCTGCTTTTTTTTTTTTTTTTTTTTGTCCTTATGGTTCACATTCACAGACTTTTACCAGTTCTGATTTAGTTCAACAAAAGTTACATTGGCCCTTCCCTCCTTTTGCTCCTCATTGCGGTATTTTAAAAATAGGAAAAGGAAACTGAAAAATGTTGTGTTCTCTTTTGTTGACACTTCAAGTACCCTTACCAATATGAGGCAATGACTGATGAGGAACAAGTGCTGTCAAAACCACTAAATTTACCAACAGAACTCAAGAGAAATGTACTAATTTCTTGCTATATTTTTGGATTTTCTTGTTCTGAGCTGATAATCCTGATATTGGAAGGATTATATAGGTTCGTGAAAATATAGGTAGGTAGTATTTTTCTCAATTGTATATCTTTAATATTCAGGAAAAAAATAGTGATCAGAAAGCGAAGACTAAATGAGATGACATCCTTTATATTCAGGTCATTTTGAGTAATGCCTTACTTTGACCAATTGTGCTTAGATCATTTTAGCCCTCTCTATCCCTGTCTATTCATGGGGAGACAGACGTGGTGGAGGACTTCAGATGGACTACTGCATTTGTTACCTCTCAAAGTATTCTTGTGAAAATGAGCAGTAAGACTGCAATAAATTGATAATGGAGAGATAACAAGGAAGATAATAATCAGATTGGTTGCAACTAAATATTCAGCATCTGCCATACCATCAGCACTACTGAACACTACTCACATGTCTTTGAAAAGTGAGAACCCCAGTTTTAAAAATAGATAGATCCGTAGACACTGATGGAGTCCTATAACAGCACTCTGTATTGAAAAGTGAAGATGCTGCCAGCATCCTGGGCCAGGCTGTCCCTGGGAACACCCAAGAAAAGGTGTTTGAGGTATGGAGATGTGGTCTGTAACAGGGTCTGCCTACAGATCTTGTCTTTTTAGCTCAAATATTAGCATCTCCTGAGGTTAACTCTTGAGGAACCTGATTCGGTACATGTGTTGGTTAAGATGTCAACTGTCATGAAGAAAACAAAGGCTCTCTGGGGCTGCTGCAGACACCCATCTTTTGTAGACTAATTGCAAAAGCTTATACATAAAGTGTCAAGTAGTGGTACACTCTAAGACATCAATAAACAGTCAATAGTCTACAATCTTCCAAATAATTGTCTGATAATCAATGATGTCAGAGGAGGAGGGGATGGAGAACATCTTTTTTTTGCTTTTTACTGCATATGAGAGGGGATCAGAAGAAGATTTAAATATGGATTTTCTCTAACAAAAATTTAAAGCATTTTAAAAGGCATTTAAAAGGATTTTGGGTGGTGTTATTGAGGGATTTCTTTTTTACATTATATATATCATATTGTACTTATGTCAGTCCAGCACTGCCATTTTGTACAGTATGTCTCAGACACTGCAAAAAGTATGAGTACATGGGTGTAAGAATATCTTAATGTGTTCACACAAAAATAGGCATTAACTGCATTATGCATCTCAATACTGCAACTGACCCTGAGCAGCAGACTCTTGGGTATGCATAAAGTGCTTTGTTTCCAGCCTAGGGCTATATACTTGACTTTCACCTGACTAGAGACAGGGTAGGAAGATGAACAGCATCAGTGGGAAAGTAAACAAGTTAAATGAAATGCGGGAAAGTAGTAATGAAAAGTGGTTATTAAAAAACTGCTGTCACCATGTAATTCTTGCAAAAATTGCCCCTGATTTATCATTTCATAGAGATCTTGCAGACCAGTAATTACAGGAAGTTCTTATTTAATGAAGGTGAGAGCACATGGGAAAATTCCTTTTTACACTATTCCCACTGCCTCTCTCCTGGTGGAAATGTATGGCTGTGAATTCAGATATGAATCTCAGAGAGCTAGGTAAAAAGAACAGTTGAAAACAGATGGCAGCAGTTACAACTGGCATATTCCCAGTTGGTGGCTTTAGCATTTAGAAATGAGCATCTGTTCTTCTTCCCCATTGGAAAGTGGTTTTAACTCAGAGGTGTTAAAAATACATAAGTTGCTGTTTTATTCATTTTTGTTGTTTACTGACTTTAATGGCTTATATAGAATGAAAAGTGCAATGTTTACCTGTGTGACAGGGGGATCAAAACAGAAATACAGGTCTCTGATGCAGAACCTGAGGTTGTAAAGAATAGGGGGGAGGGGAAGAGGAAATTGTGTGGTTTTATGCTGATGCCAGAAAAAAAGTGTTATTGAAAGCTGAAGCTGTACAAACACAAAGGTTCAACTTTTGTACCAGGTTTCTGATGCTCTTTTTAGGCATCATCTTCCATTTTTATAGCTATTAATAAACTATTAAAAAAATATATACTTAACCGTCTCACTGTTGTATCATCTAAAAGCACTGAAAATTATGGTTCTGGTTTGAGAGAGGATCAATATCAGTTTGAGATTGATTCTTCCTTTGTTAGACAGTGGACTCTTAAATAAGGTGGAACTAGGTATCATTAAAACTGAAAAAAAAGCCCCTATTTCAGGTTAGGTTTCGTTCATATTATTTATTGTTTCTAGCCTCAGACAAGAACTCTGTGAAATGAAAGCATGCACAAACTAGATTTTGTAAGACAACTCTATGAATATATTTTTCCA
Source organism: Pterocles gutturalis (assembly GCF_000699245.1). NCBI lineage: Eukaryota > Metazoa > Chordata > Aves > Pterocliformes > Pteroclidae > Pterocles > Pterocles gutturalis. The sequence goes on from NW_010102069.1 coordinate 9,078, forward strand.
TTTATAGCCAGAAATGGCTATGACAGGTGACAACCTTAATTTGTTGTGACTATGCATAAAATCATGGCAATTATGCTTTTAAGCCTGAGGCTCTGCTGTTGAGTCCGGATGAGAGTGAGGGTCCATCTGGATGGATCTGGCCATGAGATTAATTCTTTGGGGCACAATTCTTTACATATCTTTTGCAACATTAATGCTTATTGTAGGGACAATGCAATAGGCTTTGCTGCTACAAGATACTGAAAATGTGTTTGCAGATCATGACAGAGGTAGATTGAATTATTTTTCTGATTCCAGACTTCTTAAAGTTAAAGACCACAAGACACAATGAGAGACAGCTGACCGTCTGCCTAAAGGATTCTCTCATCTAAGATATGTCAGGGCTCTGTTATGCAAATGAATTGTTTTAAGATGTGACACTTTCAAGGTGATAATCCTTTCTGTATTTTTTGAACCTTAGTGTGTTTTTCTTTTGGTTTTGGAGGTCTCTGGGTCACTCAAACCTGGTTTGAGTGGAAGCCAGGTAATTAAAACTGAATACTGAAAAAATGAGAATTATGCTAGTTGGTGGAATGGAATTGGAAGATGTGAAAGACCCGATGGTCATTGTTTGGGTTTAACAGTTTCTGTCCCTTTTGTTTGTTTACTTCCAGGACTAGGGATCTTGTTTGATCTTGAGCCATTTGCAGAGCAAGTTAACACAAGGGGTGCAATTTTCTCTATTCTGATTAAACAAGTATACAAGTTTTTCATCAGATGTCATCCTTGGGAGGGTGAAGAACATCTCTGATTCTCAGAGATGGGACTATTGGAATATGACATTTGAGTAACTCTGCAAGATCTCTCAGACTGCAGACTTTCCTAGGCCTTGTGATGGGTGGTTATATGTGAAAAGTTGAAGAGCAAGTTTTGACACAGGTGATGTTTTATTCATACTCACTGTGTAAACCAGTGCATTTGGCTAATCCACCAGTAGCATATCTGTTGCTCGTGTTCCCAGGAATTCCCAGGAACAGGCATATACTATAACTGGAAATGTAAGGAAATAAAAATAAGCAGGTCACAATTGCTGATTAGAAATTGGTGTTGAAGATTTTTGCTTCACATCTGTCCCTGGTTTCAGTATTTGAAAACTGACAATCTTTTCTGAGAACAATGCAGTGCATTGCTTGCCCAGTCCTGTAATTTTATTTCTTCCCTTACAAATTAACTGAGTCCTTGAGCTGCATAGTAATAAAGGTTTCTAAAAGAACTATTTTTGTTCTTTTAATTGAAAGAAGCTCACTGTACTTTTTGAATGGCATCATCTTTTTTCTGTATCTGTCTCCTTTCCTTCTATGAAAAGAGACATCCTTATGGAAATGTGTAAATGTTGTGAAAGTATTTAGGGAAGAGTATTTACTGAGAAGTACTCTGCTTGTGTAAATACAACTGCAGCTAGTTACTTTAGTGGTCAGGTCATTAGTATTCATGTCAATAATAGGTACTGCCCAAAGCCATCTATCAGCTTTGCAGTGTTTTTATCAGGTTTAACAGCTGTGATTGTCTGCCTGAGTATTCGTGCAAAAGTAAAGTGTGCTGCATTTTTATGATCAAGCACTTAGAGGACCAAATCTACCCCAAAACACTCCTACCTGGCTATGTTGAACTTCATGTACATGTGATTCTAGTTGTGAATGCCCATGTAAGGTTGAAGTTGCTCCCTTTTGGCATTTAAAGGTACAGACAAACCAGACATGGACAGTATAATTCTGTCTTTTAGCCTCAAAGTGCTGTTATTTTGTGACACAGTTAGTGGACTGAACATAGAATTGCAGGGGAGGAGTGGAATGATCAGTAATAATAATTTACAAGTATGTCTGTGGTGGTTTATGTCTTATATTCAATGGAAACCTGCCTTTAACTTTTGTTCCAAAACACTGACTTTGCTGACCTGTATTCTTGTCAAACACTTCTGTTGATTCATAAGAATGTAACTAATTTGGTCTGCATTGTGGCAACTTGCATTTGTCTTTGAATTGGGTTTTTATTATTTTTAGAAAACATATGAAACTCTAATGTATGATTATATGTACAGTTTGGTGCTGTTCTTAATTCATAAATAGAGCTGAATTAGCTGGTTTAAACCCAGCTTTTTACTTTTGTTAAAAAAAATATTTTGTGATTAAGTAAAGCTAAATTGAAGCAGTCTTTCTTTAAAAAGGGATTTTTACTAAGACGTATCCAATTTATTTAATTTGTCTAGAAAACCAATTAAACTAGATCAATATTCTGAGTGTTAGCAAGGCTCAAGGTGCATCATTGGTCTGAGTTGTCTGACTATCTCAACTGAAAATAAAAAAAAAATTGAGTCTCTAACGGAAAATCTCTGCCCTGTAGATGTCTGTATCCTTCACAGTTTGTGTACTTGATATCACAGGCAGTAAGAATATTAGCATTACAGGGTGAAGCTGATTTGCATACATACATCTGAAGGCTATAGGCAAACACCATTGTCGGCAGAAATTTAGTCGTGGACCTATAGCCTGTAACCTGCATTTCTACCTGATGGTAATACAGATAACTTTCTGTGTGTATTAATCATGACAATGGACCAAGGCCATATTTTAAAGTCATGTTACGTATTCATTTCATAATTGCAGAGAAGTGGTATTTAATCATAATCAGGTTATGAAGGTCTTGACTCTTGTGCATAGCCCAAGCTATTAGCATAGTGATACGAACTAGCTACTTATGTCCAGATCTAGCATTTTGTCTATCATAGTGATATAATCTTTTTTATAATGGTTTCCAGATCTATCTTTTCTTTCATATCACAGGCAGCACTACGACAGCTCTATTTGTCAACAAATTACAATAGACGCTGGAGAGTAAGCAAGACATAAAATGAAGACATAAAAATTACTGTCATCAGGTGTTTATTAGTGTCTATAAATGGTAACAGGAATATTTCAAAACCAGAATTAAGTACTATGTTCTATATTGTAATGACTTTCTGGGATACTGATACAAATTATTGTACAAGTTCCTGTTTGTTCCCGCAGGAGTAAGTGTATGTGAGAGAACGTATTTTTCAGTGTATATATGAACATGATCATAGAACTAAGCAAACAATTTGAAATAAATTATTGTATAGAGCTAAGCGGTTGTATTTTTTTTTATGTGCATGTCTATGAACAAATTGCACACATTTCTAACTGTCTCTTGACACGGAAAATTCAAATCACTACTTAACAGTAGCTACTGACTTGGTGATACTGTTTCAGCCATCGACTGGAAGGGTTAAATTGTTAAAATCAGATTATTGGTGTGAATGCTTGTGCAAAGTGCATTTGTTTTCTGTGGCTATCCAAACAACTCATTCTCATGTTTAAATATGCTGTGCATTTGTACTGGCAGAATCCATTTGGATTAGTCTACACCAAGACAGAAGATATTAACTGTCAATACAGAGTGGTGTTGTGATAGGTAATCTTGATGCCCTCTGCTTTCTTAAAAAGTTTGATCATTGGAATACCTGGCCAGTGCAGCACAATTAGGATTCCAAGTAGAACGAGGATGCATCTGCTTTCCGTTCATTGCAGACTTGCAAATGGAATAAATACTCCAAGAGTTAGATGCATGTCTGTAGTTGCAAATGGTACTGAATCAGTTCTGCCACTGACACAGTGATGGTGGAGTCCAAAGCTCTTATATGAGCCTCCTTCTTGATAAGTTTTTTTCTGTCTCATGCTCATATACTGCTAGTAATTGTGTGAAGCAAGGTTAAAGCTATCCCAGTTTGAAACTGGTTGCTGATTTCAGAACCATCGTTAAGATGAGGACTTTTACTGATAGTCTTTGAAACATGTTACAAAAGGAATGCCAGAAGAAAACACGTGAAACAGTAAGCAAGATTTGATACTCTGACAACAAGCAAAACTTCTCTTAGAGTCCCTCCTGTAGAAACTTTGAACAGTTGCTCTGTTTTAGGATTGTCTCTCAAACTTCCAAATTTAGGTGTGTTAGGCTGACAGATCTCACTTTGTCCTGGTGTGCTTAATAGTTCCCACAGAATCAGAATGGTTTGGGTTGGAAGGGACCTTAAATATCACTGAGTTCCAAACCCCCTGCTATGGGCATGGACACCTCCCACTAGACCAGGTTTCTCAAAACTTCATCCAACCTGGCCTTGAACCCCTTCAGGAACAGGGCATCCACAGCTTCCCTGGGCAACCTGTTCTGGTGCCTCACCACCTTCATAGCAAAGAATTTATTTTTTGTATTGAATCTAAATCTACCCTCTTTCAGTCTAAAGCCATTACCTTTTGTCCTATCACTGCATGCCCTTCTAAAAAGTTCCTCTCCAGCTTCCTTGTAGGCCCTCTTCAGGTACTGGAATGCTGCTAAAAGGTCTTCCCAGAGACTTCTCCAGGCTGAACAATGCCATATTTCTCAGTTTGCATCATAATTGGGGTGAGATGACATTCACAGGGCTGGACCCATGATGCAATTCCTGTCCAGGCAGAACTTGATATGAAATGACCTCCCTGAGGGAGCTCATGTGGTCCCTGCAACGTATCTCAGGCTAGGTTGTGAAGAATACTAATACAGCCATTTTGTTCTGCTTGTCTTAGTTCTGTGGCAATTACTCTCATGACTGTACCCAAAGAGATCAGATTGGTGGGAATGCAGGTATTTGGAGGAAGGTTTCTGAAATCAGTCCTTTATTTTGAGTGACAAAGAGAGCAGTCCTTTGATAATTTCTCAGTGTATATCTGCTTCTTTTTAACACTATAAATGTCCAGTCATTTTGTTAATTTTTATTCCTGGATTTTCATGTAACATTTATCATGAGAGGACTGGTGTACAATTGTCAATACTTAGACCTATTTGATGTAACTACATTAGTACTTTACTTTTTTATTTTTAAATATACTTACAGTGATATATCTCTGGAAATATCGTGGTAGATCTTCTAAAATGTAGAGCAGCCTCTAGTGATGCATATTTTTGCTTCTGAATATAAAATCTGGTTTTTGTATCAGAATAATCACTTAGACCTTCTAATTCTATCATGCCTCAAAGAAAGCAGTCCTTGGTATTTTTCTGTGGTTACCAATCCATGTTAAGAAACAGAGGAAACAGGAACTGCAGTGTGACAAGCAGTCTGAAACTTGCAAAGGATTTTGACTAGGAGCCAAAAGAAAAAGTTATTTCTTCACCAGTGGAATAAAAATTCAGGCTGGCAAAGATGAAACATACAGAGCTTGAGTTTGTTTACATATTTTTTATTTATTTGTTTGATTTATTTCCAGGGAAAATTTGATACAATCAAATTTTCTATAATTCATTGTCTGGGCTTAATGCAAACTTTTATTAGAGCTCATATACTAGATATGGACGAAAGGTACTTCATGTAGTAAAGTTGATTCCGAGATTACATTGTTTCATAGCTGCACAAAGGGATCCATTAATAAGATATCAGTGTTATTATTTGTGTGTATTATTTGCTATATGGTCAGATTTAGATATGATCTGAAATTGGTTGCAGTAATTTTAGACAAATGGTTTTGCTCTTTTTGAAGGTACATGGTATTACCATGCTGTGTAATGAATTCTGCAGCATGAATTTTTCTTTATCCAGTACTCTCCTTAAAGGGCAGCACTTGTGCTGTGCTTCTGAGAGGTGTCCTATCTGGCTCCCCTTTGCTCTCAGAGAGCAATAATTAGTGCCATCCAATGGTTGCATATTCTCTCCTCTCTGTTTGTAGTAGGCAGGCTCTGTGCAGAGGAGCCACTGCAGTCAGTGTCTGGTCTCCTGTTTGTGGAATGACATAAAGCATCCTGTGGGTCTTTGATCCTCTTGTTTGGCACCTACCGCACAATGAAAGAAGCAGATCTTGAGGAAGGCTGCCATCAGGTTGTAAGGAGGCTGGTGGCTGCAGTTAGTGAAGGCTGTAAGTCTGCGCTGGACCCAGGGATGGGCCACGAGGAGTTGGTTTTGTGATCTAACCCCAACGCCATGTTGCCACTGGGGATGAGAGACATCCCATCTCTGCTGCTGTCAGCTTGCACAATGGACACAGAGAGGACTTCTCTCAGAGGGGGCTGCTTATGAGTAGACTTTTTTTCTCTTAGAACTGGTGATTAAGTGCCACGCGAAAAGATCCCAAGGTGGAGAAGGTTTTGTGTTTACAATATCACCACTCTCTTAGCAACAACAGAGCAGCTCTGACTTGTGTAGCAGAGACACATTGAGGTTTGGAAAGCAAGTGTGCATGAAAGCAGAAAATCTTTGAGGGTGTGGACTTTGAGGATATCGTGGTACTACTCACACAGGTGTAACAAATCTCTAACCAGATGTGGACAAAGCTAGCAGCAAAAAAGCAGAAGAATTTCTGTCCCACCTGCCCCTATCCCTCCTACCTATAGACCCTTCACATGCTGCAAGGTCACCCTTGTTTAAGAGAGTACATTTATACTACTCTTAGTTCCTTCCTTCCTGCATGTACTGTCAAACTAATTCCTGTCCTTAGGTGCCAAAATCAGAATTTTGCATTTAAATGAATGGTTGCTTGACAGCTGGAACACAGGTGTTGGTGTTTGTTGAAGCCCGTCTATCTGCACTTGCCGCAATTCAAGGCCTCTAGGTCACTACTCAATTTGTTGTATAAATCAGACCTCCAAAAGAATGGGGGAAAGGAGATTTTATTGTCCTCTCTACCGTGTTGTTTAGAATTGTGTCCAGAAAGTCTTGGGAAAAAAAACCAAATAAAAGGGACTGAGTGCCTTGTGTTGTACAATCTACCGTTCTGCATGTCTATTTAATTTTCTTTATTTTCTTTCAACCATATGACTAACCTCACCTCTTTGTGTTCAGCAGCTGAACAAAATGCACAGTGCTATATTCAGAAGCACCCACTCATTCAAAGAACAGCCCTCTGGGGTCCAGGAGTCGTGAAATCCTTCTCCATAAAGCAAACTTAAAAGCAACAATTTCAACAAATGCCTTAGAGCAAGTTCACAGCCAGAACAAAAGGGAGACGGAGAAAAAAAAACAAGCAAAAAAATCCCTAACCCAACTCTCTCATTGCATATTTTGTTTTCTGTACCACCAGCTACATTACTAGTAAAAACAAATAAAAATATAAGCGATCATTAGGAAAGACAGACAGATGGACCGAGTTTTTAAGCAGAGAGGTGGAGGCGGGCTCGCATTTGGAAATGAGCATTCAAATCTGGAGCTTGAATATCTCAATAACCTCTGCAATGTTTCCTGCCTCCCTCTCCCTCCATGGAGGCACTGTCAGAAGACAAGAGGTGAAGTCACTGCTGTTGCTGCTGAGCCTGTTGCTCTCACTTGCACAGAGGAAAATGTTCAAGTCAAGGGACACCTCGTACGTGAGGCCATTGCCTGCTGACAGTGACTGTGTAATGGTGATAGGTGTTGCAGAAAAGAATAATGCAGAGAACAAGAGCAGAAAAGTTCAAGGAGTGAGGAGGTACCTCCAGTTAGCCTGCTGGCACAGCAGGAGGAATCAGACACATTTTATGCTGTACGTCGCAGCCCCAGCAAGCTAGCCTGGCACAAGATACTACTTCTACCGACATACAGAGCTTCCCTTCCACCCCTTGGTTGTCATACCAGCAGCTTTGCTCTTGTTGTGGTTTCATGGACAAGGTGGAAATGCATTTGGTTCATTAAGCTTTTCAACTTTATCCCAAAGGGGATACTAATTCATCTCCTCAGCCCACCTCTTGTTTGTGACCTTAGGTCAAATCCCATGTGTTTATTCCCATCTAGATGATAAACGCTGGATTCAGTCTGGGACATGTTGGCATTTACTCCAGGTCCAGGTGATGATTTGATTGCCTAGTTATAGAACCGGATGTCTTAAAATAAGTCCCTCTGTGGCATCCTTTTTCTTCTGAAATGTTATGGATGGCCTGACCCATGCAGAAAAGTCAACACACCTCATGGTTTGAATGCAGCCTTTATAACTAGCTCTGCAAAAAAGTTTTTTCCTTGTCAGCCCCAGAGCACTTGACTGTAAGAAGTAAGTAGCCATTGATTTTTCTTTTGCTCTCCAGGCAGGGAAGCAGGAGCCTGCAGAGCAGAATTGCCTTCCCAAGGCCAAACCACAACCCCTGCAGCACCTCCACTGCTTTTCTCCCAAATGCCTTTGCTATGTCTTGACATGCCCCAGGGAGGAAGGGGAAGCTGGACAGTGATAGAGACTGCTCCCCGTGTAGCTGACCATGTGCCTCTCCCTCTGGTTCACGTACTTTTCATCCTGAGCCCTCCTGCTGCCATCTTTTTTCCTGATTGATACTTTGTTCTGTCTCACTTCTGCCAGCAATCTTTGTTTCAAAGAGATAGCTATGTACATGGCAAGACCAGGGGACCTAGTCCTGCAGGTAATCTACCTGCATGAAGTTCAGCTATTTTCCCTGAAACAATGTAATTTACCCTTCCTGAGGGTCTGGCCCACAAATACGTTGTTTTAAAAAGTAACTTTACCTGCAAGATCTGTAAAGCAAGCAAAAGAGCACTTTCAGTAAGGTCTTTAAACATTCCAATATACATTAAATACACTCCATATTTCAGAAGGAAAATAATTTACTTTTTTAATACCGCTCCCCAACCCCCCACCCCCCAAGTCTTCTCAGGATAAATTTAACTGCTGATACTTCTAGAAATTGGGAACAGTGAACTTATAATAAGACCTAGTCATGGAGATACTGTCACTCTCCTTTAATTTAAAGGAAATCTTCTCCCCTCTTTTATTTGTTACATAAAATATTTAGTTTCTTTAAACAAAATCTGGAGATAGCAATTGTTGTTTCATAGACTTAGTTTAGATTAAGAAATTGCCATTGATAATTTAATTTCATTATTGTGCATAACTACAAAATTTTGCTTAGATGCTACACATGATTGTGCAAAATACCTGTAATTATTTGTGGTGATAATCTGTGCTGTGTTTAAAAACAAGTATCAGATAAAGCAGGACAGCTGTTTAGCAGAATCAGCTCTAAAAGACCCCTTGAATATGTCAAAGCATAGAGGCAAAGAAGGGAGGCACAGGTGTTAGCCTCATTATGCCATCTTCTGCTGAAATGTCTTCCAATATGGTTGTCACAAGGGATATAAAAGAAAAAATGGGACAAAACTCATGGCAAGAGGGCTTGGAATCTGCAAGTTATTGAAAAGTGATGATGTCTGTAAGGAGCCAACAAAACAGGGGATATGTTGGCACTTCCCTAGTTTAGCTTTGTTTAAAAAAACCATGGAGGGGCATTTGAAATGGTGCCTTTATCTCTTCCCCATTTTCTGTACACTCCTGTCTTTCATAAGCCCCCAAACAGCAATCAGCTTCTTTTTTTTTAATTGA
>NW_010102069.1:18470-23585 GCF_000699245.1 Pterocles gutturalis
TCTGAGCACTTGAGATATGTGTTCAGATTTTCCTCACAGTCAAGAAGGTTAAAAACTTACCTTTTTGAAAATGAAAGCAGAGATTCTCGTATATAATTAGACAATGGCATGGGCTGGATATTAAAAAAAGCATCAGACATCATGTAACTTGAAATAGAAATGTAGCACTGGGACCCCAAACTGCTCCGGGATCCCAAACCTCGCCTGCAAACTAGAGCAGCTAGCGGCATACCTCACTGGTTTTAGTGGAGCACTGCAAGAGGAGCATAAGGGCCATGCCACAGCCCTGACTCCAGGGTGAGGGTCAGGATTCATTAGCCCTTCAGGATAAGTCAGCAATGACCTTTCTGTAGACAAAACTCATGTAAGGTACTGCAGTCATGCAACAGTGGCCAGCCCTCACTGTGGCGTCTGACTTGAGAGAAGCTGGAGAGAACGTGGGGCAATGAAAATTTGACAACATCCTGGAATAATAACTTTGAGGTGAAGATCTTTCAGAACAAGTATTTTACTGTGAAGAACGTAAGTTTATGTCCTGTTGCCAATTTGCATCTACTCTTTCTCAGATGGTCTTCTTGGTGCTGGATTTTTTGTCTTCTGACTGTAAGCAAATGAAAAAAACCATGCAACTGATTGTTTTATTGGATATGAAGCTTCTCATTTAACCTGGATGGACAGTGTTTCTGGTGACTTGGTCACAAGCCAAGTGCTATAATTAAGGATTTACTGTTCCCTTAGCTACAACAGGACTATGCAACAGTGTAGAGAGCACACCATTTCCTCTTGAAATGTAAGTTTTTGCAGAGACATGTTAAGTAGGCTTTTGCAGAGACATGGAGAAGCTGAACTGGATAGAGGCTGCCCAGTGGTTTTGGGCAGTTTTGGGGGTGTTCTTAAGTGGTGGAAGTTAGGCTGAGATGAGGGAATTGCTCAGGCTGGGTGCACAGGAGATGACTGTAGGGAGGCTGGTCTGGTGTGGGAAGAGCTGTATCTCTCCTTACACATTTGCAGGGCATCTGTGCTGGCAGAGCACAGAGATGTGGCTGGTGGAGATGATGAGAAATCAGTTCCCCAGGCAAGAACTCTAGAACCATTGAGATGAACTTGGTCAGCAGAGCAGGATCTCTGAGTTTGCTTTGCAATGAGAGGCTGTGAGGTGTAGGAGTGGGGAGAGCTAAACAGTGCTGAGGGCACTGAATGCATGTGGGTGGCTGGGTTTGAGTGGAGGACAGAGGATGTGATGTTTGATTGACTGAGAGGATCAATAATATGATTTTCCTCAAACATTGCAATAAAAAAGAAAATTGCTAATCCTGCATTGATATTGTTATCCCTGGGCTAGAAACCATCATCCTCGTAGGAAGAGTAAATTTCACAAGAACATATGAAACCCCATACAGTTAGAAGTAAAAATTCTGATAAAAATAGAACCATCACAGGCATTATATTGCAGAAAACACTAATCAAGCTAAAATAAGGTGCTTGGAAACTAGAATTATTTCCTTGTGGGAAAGGTGCCCAAACTACTCAGACTTCCAATCTTTATACCTAAAATTACTGTTTAAATTATCATAGTAAAGTTAATAATTGATACACCATAATGGTTTTGTATCTTAGAACATTTGGCTGAGATTGACGCAAATGGTTGTGACTAGGGAATGCTCAATGCTGCTAGTGCCCAGCGGTTGTTAGCTAAATAGAAACATCACTTCTGGGTGTCCCAGCACTTCTAAGCATCCAAATATCACGAATAAATCAGTTTCCTACTGTACACTGAGCTATATTTGGAACAAGTTTCTTTGCAGAAATTGTTGCTTCAGCTGGCTGTCCATTTATGAAAAATGAACAGAAGCTTTACCACTCAATAGACATTTTAATGGCAAAAAGTTGCTTAGAAATAAAGCTGGTCAAAATATATCCACATATAACCTGTCTGCTGGTTTTCTTCTCCTATCAGTGTCTGAATAAACTCTTAAAACTGCAAAGCAGTATTTTAAATAATGGTTCCTCTTGGTCCTTCCAATAATCTTAAAGTCACAGGAGAGATCTTGCAAGACTGGAAGCTACTGTTTGGTCTGCCCATATTGTTAGCTGGGGTTTTTGAGTAACATTCATTTACCACCAAGTCAACGTCTTAGACCTTTGACCCTCAAAGGCTTTAGATTTTCTTTTGATATATGGTGTTTAAACACTTGCAAGGTTGTGGCACCTCCCTGGAAGTATGGGGTCAACACCTGTTATACGTTTAGAAATTGCAATTTTATTCCTTGTGCTTCATCTATGGCCATACCACAGAAGTGACGAGCACAGTTAAGGCCATTTTACTTCCTTATTCCTATTAACCTCTCTGAAACATGGGGAGGGAAGAGACGGGATGGCAGGCCAGCCCCTTTGTGCACTGCCCAGTGATACACATTGCTGGCAGCAAGCATGAATTGCATGGTGCACCTGCCTTTTGTACACTGGTGGTGTCTGAATGGAGATGTGAAATTTTAATGGCAAATATCTGCCATAACATCTTCAGGAGCAAATACTGGGTCAGTATGGCTCTGCACAGGGCATTGCCTTTGCCTGTGGTGGCTGGAGGAAGAGAACAGAGAAGGGAGCAATAGGCTTCAGTTTTGCTCCCCACCAGAGAGGAGACCAGGAGACTGTAAAATGCTAGGAAAGAAACAGAAGATGAATAATTCACATATTGGTGATATCCAGAGCTTGACTGTGTTCTATTACTCTAAATGGTCCTAGTCTGTGCTTTACATTTCCTATCTAACATATTGTTGCCCCTAAGACCCACACAGATCATGACATTTAAACTAAAAGAAAATGCTGAAATGTTTTTTACTGCCTCATGAGCAGCCCTGGTGGAAGAGAGACTTACTATTTGTTTTCAGGTTTTCTTTTACAAACATGAAAGTCAGAGACTTAATTTAATGAAATGAGATTTTCCCATATTGCAAGACTGCAGGGGCTGCATCTTGAAAGAAACCAACAAGCTGAAAGCAGGTAGGGCGTGGTGTCAACATGCTGAATCACTAGATCGTCTCTGAATGACATTTTTATTCCTTTGCTTCACAGAGCATACAGGTTTTGTTGTATTTGCAAAGTGCATGTTCACCTTTGTGTGGAAAGTGTTAGAAGTCTCCAGACTGTAATGAAGCCAGGGATTTTTTTCTCCATGTCCTTCTCTGTACAGCACCTAGTACATCGGGCCCTGATACAGACTCCAGTGCTTTTTAGAGCATTATACCAATTAAGCAGTTATATTTAAATTGTTGTTATACCATAACGTCTTAAACTATAAGGAAAAAAGTTGCTTCCTACTATAAGGAACAAAAGTTCCTTCTTGTTAAGGATCTTCTTTTCAGGCTAATAGTAGACAATGAAGAATATACAAGGCAATGGGAAACCCCATTGCATCCCAGGCAAATGGACATTTGCTAGAGCAGAGGATTTTTTCAGTTTCTTGTCACTTCTTATCTTTTTTTTTGTTGTTGTTGTTTTTTTGTTTTTGTATTAGCAATAGTACTGACCTTGCAGATAGTATACTATAAATCCTCACACAGATGATGCAGACCTCAGGCTGAAAAAGAAATTGGTCAAATGGAGAGACAAGAATAAAATTACTGAAAGGCAGCTATTTCAACTCCTAATAGAGTTTTCAACCAAGCCAATAATACCTCACAAGCAACTGCATTTAAGGGAGCTAACAAATCCAGTAGTATGAGAATAGACATTTTATCATCCTCCATTACCACTGTGGAGTTATTCACTTTTCCTCCCAGGAACATGTCCAGACAAATATAGATGAAGGAAATCTCGTCCAGTAAGATATATCTGGTTGTTTTTGGCGTCATAAGCTTTTTAGTATGGATGGCTTGAGGTGTGGCCATTTCAACATCTCTCTGAGAACAGTTGTCAGCTCAAGTCTTTGCCACTCTTCTTGTGATGGAAAAGGATATAGCTCAAGAGTAAATAGCTTGGCTTGCAGCCTAAAACCATTAGAGGCTCCCCAAATCACTGTTCTATGTGCACCAAAGCACATCATCCCTTTTCAGTGGGAGAATGCCAGTGATTTATCTGCTTAGAATTCCCTGTGCCTATTACTTCAGATACACCTGCTGCTGAAGCCTTCATGTGTATTTCATTATAGAATCAGAAAAATAGTGTTGAAAAAGACCTTGTGAGGTGGTTTAGTTCATCTTTTTCTGCAAGGCGGATCCAAGGGAGGATCCTGCAACCCCACTGATAGAGGCACAGATCCCCCAGACCACCTAGCCCTGTGCTTTCAATATCTCTTATCTCTAAAAGTTTTTCTTGATGTCAAACTTTAATCTTCAGTTGCAATCCAAACCCATTACTTCTTGTCTCCATAATAGAAGGGAGCTGGTTTTTTTTCCTTTCTTTCTCTTACAGCAACTTTTAGTATATTTTCATTAAGAAATGTATACATCTCCTTCTTTTTGCTACTATCAAACAAACATTTTTACTTCCTTCAGTATTTTCTTCTACCTCATGTTTTCTAGAACTGCCATTAGTTTTCTCTGGATTATCTCTATTTGATAAACAGCCTCTGTGGACTCTGTTCTGTGTCTGAGACCCTGCCACTTCTGAGTGGAGAAATTGCTTTACACGTCTTAGTATCAATTCTCTTCCTCTTTCTATCTATCTTCCTTTGATATTTGTATTTTCTGAAACTATACATCATTGTTGACCTGTTGTTCAGTTTGCAATTTACTGTAACTCCCATGTCGTCTTCTTCATCAGATCTGCTTAATTAGTTCTTCCCCATCTGGCAGCTATAGGATTGATTATTCTTGTCCAGTATAAACTTCACGTTAGTCCTATTCTGTTAGATCTGTTATCCAATTTTTCAAGATAATTTTGATTTCTAATTCTGTTTTGTTCAGAGTGTGTGTAGTCCTTCTGAGCTCTGTGAATTTAATAAGCACATTTTGATTAAAATTTTGCATAATATCAAACATACACCTGCAGAACATTCAATTCTTCCTTCACATTTGATAGCACATAACTGATAACTACCTTTTTTGACTACTATCTCCAGTCTGCCTAAAATTTTGCTTGATCCTTCATAGAATCATAGACTCATAGAATGAC
>NW_010102070.1:0-34875 GCF_000699245.1 Pterocles gutturalis
TGCACAGCCTTTGCCTCGAGTTCAGGGAGCAGCAGAGATTGACCGTTTCTGCCTGGTTTTCTGTAATTTGATTCTAAACTTCTTTTGTCCCCACTAGCAGCTCTCCATGGAAACCCATCACTTTCCACCCCAGCCCTTGTCAGCACAGGGATGATTAAAGGAGGAGTCAAACAAAAGCTTTAAATGCATATCTAACATCGTCATAAACTGCAGAAGCAACAGGTAAACACCTTCCTCTAAAAGCCTGATTTCATGTCATAACTTCTGCTGCTTTGCTTACTGGTGTCGAAGGTGACTACGATGCCTTAGGGGAAAGCAGAGCAATCTGGTGGGGAGAGGGAAGCCATCTGTGCCGTTAACGGTAAGCTACAAAGTTGCAAGAATTCTTTCTAAAAGTTAGTGGTATAAAACGAAAAGCAAAACAAACAAAAAAAAATCACGTTAGGGCTCCAAATAAAAAACACGTTTAGACTCCACAGAAGGCTAATGCAGCTGGAGTTTGCTCTCTGCTGTGTTCAGTATCTGCTTGACACCTCTGCTGCATGGGTGTTTCTTGACTACCTCCAAACTGTATTTTTGATTTGTTGTTTGGTTTTATAGGAAAAAAGTTGCCATACATGCCTCTTTTTTTGGCATCCAAGCCAACTTACACTAAGCAAAATCAGAGGGACTTTGTAAAAACAAGATGACAGATTTACATCTAACAGTTCAGAAAGAAGGGCTTTTTCCAGAGGCTGCAAATTTAGCATCAGCCTGATAATTAATTACCTTGAAAATGCATTTAAACTGTAGCTTTATTTCCCAAGTAAGTGACAAAATACATACAGTGGAATTAGTTAATAGGCCCAGTACTGCAACCTTCCCACAGCCAAAACTGTCCTGTGCAAACATTGGTTACAAATTTTTAAAATTATTTTTTTAAAACAGAACATATGGAGAAGGTACAAAAATACACTAAGAAAATCTTTACTTTCAGTGCCTACAATTACATCCCAAAAGATATAAATGGACAACCATCAGGAATAAGGAAAAAAGACATGGCATGTGCATTTGCTCATTTCAAAGTAGTGAATTGATGTAACTGTTATCAGCCTGCTGAAGTTAAGTTAGTCCATTTGGACTAAATTCTGCTTCTTTTATTCACGTGTATAATCTTACTAAAAAGACAAAAGAACTTTGGTCAGTAAGGTAAGCAGAATTTGGCCTTTTCAACACAAGCTGCAGGAGGTAAAGAGACTGTAAGAAGCCAATTGAGAAAGACTTTAATATGTTTGATTTTATCACCAGCCAAAAAAGAAGAACATTTCATATAAGTCTCCATGTAGGAATACAAGGCAAGTTGAAGTGGAGCTGCAACAAATTTCTTTAGCCCATTTTATGTTTTATTTTTATCGTTTCAATAGTTAAAGTAAAAATATAGGGGGAAGTTCTCTATGTTTAACTTTGGGGAAAGTGCACTATAAAATAGAGCCCCTACTGGTGTTCATTAGTTTTAACAAAGAGTCTGGTCATAGGTTAATACTGGTAGACGGTGTTGTAGTCCACCACATGCTAACGGTCGTCACTGTGGAACTAGTGCAGCAAAGTCTGTGTCTAAAAGAATAAGAAAAGAACAAAACAATGCTTTCATAGTGCAATTATTTTGCAGAGCCAATAATATTGTATCCACATGTACTGTACAAAAGACTTTATTTTCTTAATCACAAAGCCATCAAAACTCTGCAAAATAGTTTTTATTTTACAGAATGTATTACATGAGGGCTAGTAGTAACTATGCCTTCGTAAAATTGGACGACAGAGTATCTTCAAACTCAATATAGAGCAAAATGAAAATAAAGTTAGTTTGCTTCAGTAGATTCCTCCCTGAAAAGTCTGTGCCTTTTTGGCATTCTAAGGGACTCGTGTGGAATCACAAATGCATTAAGTAAATAATGTGTTGATTTGTTAAGTATAACAATGGTACAGACCATCTCACTGACATGAGAAAAAATTATAGGAAAAGAGGTAAAGAATGTGCCCTCATCAGATCAGATTGAGATAAGCCAGCCTAATTTTGTTGAAACCAATAGAGATTCGTCAATTTAATCTCTTTTAGTCCTCCCTGATCTTAAATTTACAGAAATGTGCCATCAGTACCTTAGACACTGGCAGGACAAGGTCTCTGGACAAGCCCCACCACAGGCTGACTTCTAATTTCTTCCGTGTGCAAAGATAATTCATGATAGTGCCCCGGTGATTGGTGACATACACCTCAAGCCATCTTTTGGAGACATAGGTGTTGTACTTCAGCCTCCACACCCTTCACCTCTATGGTTTTATTTAAATCTGTGCTGCAGATTCTGTCTACATTATGTGAGCAAGGGCAGAATTTTCTTCCCCTCTCATAGTGAATCTGTTTCAGTGATTTAATTCTGGGGATTAAGGTAAGTATGGACAAAACATAGTGTTGAATTTGAAATGTCGTCTTCTAGCAACACAGACGCTATCATCAGTCAGGGACTTTCCTTGGTTTAATTTTTCTCTTTACTTAATCATCTAACACGATACATACAAAAGTGATTTAAAATTACCTCAGCTTTACAACATAGACAAGATTGCCTCAACTGATTGTTACCAAAAAATCCCCAAACCTTTAATCCTCTTCACAGGGAAATAGTTGTTAATTAGTTGTGTGTATGCTTTATATATCTGATTGATGATATAATTGATTTTGTTAAAAATCTTTTAATCCATTTGTTACAAGTTCTTACAAATTAAAAAAATATGCTAGGTGAATGGAAAAAATCTATTCTGTTTTGAATGGTGCTTACTACCTTAAGGCCATGTATTGTATGACTGTTGAGATTAGAAACAGAAACACATCTTCCTGTTTCTAGGGTGCTTTGCAAATGTTATCTCAGTATAAATAAACTTGTTTAAAAGCAGATTGAACTACGTTTTTTTATCTGCCATATATATATGTGAACCAGTGCAATTTTTCTCCACTTAAGCCTGAATGAAATGATTTTTTCCCATCTTAGAAAGTGTTGTGTTTGCTGTCTCTTGAATGGAACAGTGAATTTCCACTGCCTGCTAGCTCATGGACTCTGAATGTCTAGTCTGTAATTCTATACTGTTATTTACATGCTCAAAATGAAAGGTTTATTTAAAATGTATGTATTTAAGACCACTTCAAAGAACTTCTCTTTAGCAGATCTTGCTTCAGAGCAAATCTCACAGTTACCTCTAAACTCAGTACAATCAGATGATCTGTGGAGCAAGATGTGTGTCGAACTATTGTGAGCTTGATACCTCTACTGGTTTAAAGTGCAAAACCTTTAAAAGTGCAAAGCTAAGCTCTTAGCAGCTCAATGCTATTATGCTACGGCACCAGTTCTTACCGTCCTATTAAGTTTGGGTAATTCAGTGAAATTTGGTCCCAAGTCACAGTTGCCACCTTGAGTTACCTCAGAAAGTCATGTTGTGAAATCGATCAAGATTTTTGTGGATGGTACATATATAGGTAAAAATACACTTTCAACACACTATTGATGTAGAATGTTTGACAGAGGTACCATTTAACCAGAACAGACTTTCACAACTCTTTTATTATATCCTTTTCATTTGGTGAGGTTTTTTCTCAGAAGAATTGATGCTTGGCAATTGTCGACAATTTGATGGAAAGCTCTATACAGTGTGAGGTACCAGAGTACTCTGCACAAGTTGAAGTCACTTAAAAGACAGCAAGACAGAGAAATGGAGAAATTATGTAAAGAACTATACAGTGAGTTAAAAATACCTTTCCATCACCTACATACACAGTTAAAATGTCTGAGTGGTATTACCATTTTAGCTTCATACAAAAAAAAAAGAAGACAAAAAACCTGGTTTTGGGGGGGTTTTTTTGGTTTTTTTTGTGTGTTTTTTTTTGGTCAAGGTATCAGTATAACTTGAAAACATATAAACTTGGAGATACAAAAGAAGAATACAGGAACTGGAATGATAACATGTAAGTGAGATATAGGAAAAGCAATGCAAAGCAAAGGCTTAAAAAACTGAATGAGTTTTAGAGATTCTGACAGTTAAATTGCTGTGTGGTCTTCAGTTTAACAGTGTAGATGCATTACTATTTTTATTATATAACAATACTTGTATTACACTATTAACTCACACAGAGAAAAAGAAGAAAAGAGGTGAGAGAATAGATCCAGGATGAGGAGAAACCAGTATAGAGGTGATTGAAAGCTGATCAAGATAACAAAGTGAAGGAAAACAAGAGAGGATAAAGAGAAGATAATGAGATACCACTTCAAAAGCTGTAAGCAAAACAAAGGAAATGGTCCATGCAGCAAGATTCGTTTCCTTGCTGTTTTGTAGGGCGAGGCATGTGTTGCTTTCTGAAACACATCTTTCTTTCCATATAGATTTAAGCAAAGCATGCAGTGGGATGGCTGAACAAAGATAATCACTGATTTCTAGACATCCTTCTTCAACATGTCACCTAACTGCAAGCACTGAAGATATCATGAAGCCTTATAGAAATGAAGTTAACTAGTCCCCAAGTCATTATTCATTTAAATGACATTGCGGGTATCCTATTTGCACTTTTCCCTGCCGGAGGAGAGAAAGACTTCATTATATCTACCAGATAAAAAACAAACATTGTAGAAATGATTTATTTTTTCCTATCTAAAGGTTTTATTCATAAGTTCTGCTGTGTGGTACCCTGCAGAACAGGCTGCCTTGCTCTTTTAGCCTCTGTCACTGGGAAACCCATTAAGACCACATGAGTTGTCAAAGCATACGGTATGTTACATACCGTATGAGTACTGTCCACAGGCACTCTCTTTGAAGGCAGGCCAATGGCAAACAGTGGCACCAGGAGACCAACTAAAATATAGAGAAATCAAGGTGACAGCACATAAAACACAGGTTGTGCAAGGCCTCTGTTAAACAGGCAAAAAGCCAAGGACACATGGCTAAAGGGTTTCCAAGTTACTCTGTAGTAGTCTTTTGCTGGAATTGAGGTGGAAAAAAAAACCAACCTGGCGTCATATGAGTTGTTCGCAGTTTTGCTCCTCAGTTCTTAATCTCTGCCTCCCTCTTTGTCCCATTATGCTGAGACAGCTAAGAATAAAAGCAGAAGAGTTGGTGTACTTAAGTGTGGTCAGGCAGTAGAAATAAACAAGTTGACAAGCCACACAACAGTGATTGTGTCCCTGGGCAAAGCCAGGAAGCGTCAGTCAACAGAGCGCTCAGAGATGTCTGTTGCAGAGGAGACATTAGTTCCAGTTTGCAGAGCACCCTGAGGATTAGAAGTGCTGTATATCATTACTATCCAAAACCCTCTGTTTTCCAGTAAAACACAAACTAGGATATGTTGTCAGAAAAAGTTGGGATTGTTTATAAATACTTTTTTTAAACCAGGTGATGTAGATCTGGTGTCCATGATTACTCTTGCTTTTTCTGCCTGTGTAAGGGTTTGTAGACCAAAGATTTTATCTCCGTGCTTAGATAGCAGTATAAGCCCTTTTCACAGCCAGTGTGAAGGAAACAGCTTTCTATGTACTCAAAGTTAATACTATACTGTATGACATCTGGGACAGGTAGTATAAACATATCACTAAAAAACCAGAAGGAATGGCTATCCTGCCAAGAAAAGGCTAGCAGCTGTTCTGATAATAAGAAATACACAGAGGAATTTTCCTGTCAATAGAAATATTTCCCATAGAACATCAAAGCAATGGCTTATTACAAGTCCAGTTACGTGGTACCTAATCCTAACTTTTAAAGGTCCTACTATCATAGCCTTTTACAATTGTCAGTACTTTTAATCTATTCAGATGCCTGAAAGATAGGAAAGCGTACTTTTATCTTCATTTTTGGTGAAACAAAGAACCTAGACATAATCCAGTGATCTGTTGAAAGCTACACAAGAAGAAAATAGTAAAAGCTGAGTTTAAAGTCACATCTATGATTCTATGATCTCTCACTTCCCAAACTGATGTCCTAGATACTAGACCCAGTTATTTTGATATTTATGTTATGTAAAGACAAAAATGTTAATCCAAGTTGTTATACATACAGTCGTTTCCTAAACAAGTAAGATTATCTGCACTTTTCCCCTCCCATCTTTTGCCTTAGTTTTGACGTGAAGAAAAGGAGAGGACAAGGCTCTAGAAGCACATCATAGGGCTGACTGACTTGACAAGGCTGGTGTCAGTGTGAAAGTTTTTCAGAGATAACATTTAAGGTACCCTCCGGTGTTTCTGGTATTTGTTTCACTGCTGCTCGCTTTGATCAGCACTGATACAGGCCTTGATTTGGATTCTCAGTTGCATATCACCAACAACTTTTTAAGTTATCCAGCTGCATGTTTTTTCAGTGAAACACTGTCATCCCAAAATTTAGAGTCCCACTTTCCCTTCATGAGGGATATCTCTCTGTGAAGATGCCCTGCTCTTCCTCCATGAGAGAATTTTTGTGAATGTTGCATCCATGAAGTGGAAATAGGCTCACTCATATAGCAATCATAGTTCTGACTCACAGAGACCTGATTTCTGTACAGCGTTTCCTCACTGTTTTCTTTCCATAAGTCTTCCTACCAGCGAGAGCTTTTGAACACACCTACAAGAAGAATGAAGCCTTGCAACCAATACAGTCAATTCTGACTGGTAGCTTAGTTTCCAGTAGCTCACACATTCAAGGAAGTGTAAAAATGTGGGAAGATGCCCAAAGAAAAGCTTAGATGTGTTTCCATTTTTCTTTCCTAATGAAGGTGGTGTTAAGTAAACTCAGTTACATAACTATTCATCATGAGAGTAGGGAGGGATACGGTGAGCATACCAGAGAGCTTCCTTCTCCTTCACCTCCCCACATCATATAATTCTGAAAAATATGGTTGGGCAGGCCATTTATCCACCTTTCTGCCCCAGAAACTGTTGTAATGCCACTGTCCCATCTGACAGTTGTTCATCAAATCAATCAGGGGATTTAAAACCTCAGTGATAAAAAATCTCTCCAGTTGATACCAGTTCCAGTGTTAAACTGTTGTAACTGTTAGAAACTGTTTTTCCTTAGGTCTGTCCTGGGTTGGTTTTTTTTATTTGTTTGTTTTTTTGTTCCATTTTCAACCTGTTACTTTTGTGGCTGGAGATAGGAAGAAAATTTGTTGCCCTTTCTCTTTTCAACAGCAGACTACCAAACATTTATCACTATTCATGGGAGTCTTTGTGCTCTAGACCCAACACATTTTGTCAGTATTTTCCCACTAGTCATGTTTTCAGATTCATGTTTTCTAGACCTCTGATGGGCACTGTTGTTCTCCCCTGGACTCTCAAATTGGCCTACATTTTTCTGGAAATGCAGATACCCAGAACAGATTCTTGTTGAAGCCTTACCACTTCTCAGTAAGAGCAAAAATTAACTTTCTGGGTTCTGAAGGCCTTAGTCCAGTCCATAATGCCTCTAGGGGTGTTTTGGACTTTCCTTTGCATTTTAAACCAGAATAAGGCTTTTCTGGTTGTAGAGTAAGAAATAATAAGGCCTTAGGATTACAGATAAAATAGTGGTTTTTAAGCATGACAATTAGACTTTTCAAGCTTTTCACACCAAAATAATGGTGCAATAGGACATGAACTTAATTAGATATCTTATCCTTAGAAGCAGAGACATGTAGTAACAAAATCAGACAGAATTATAGCTGGTGAGCAGAGAATGCAGGACCTTTGTGCAAGTGTGTATTAAATGTGACTTGAAACTGGCTTAACCTGTTGTACTAAGTTGTTCATAAATATACTCAAGATGGCTGTAAAGGGAGAATATCATATTGTAAATGTAAGTATTATGCCTATTTGGCCTGTGCTATTTAAAAAAAAAAAAAAAAAAAAAGGAATATACTTTTTCATCTCTCAGTACCTGGGAAAGCTAAGTATTTGCAGAATTCAGATCAGAGAATGGTGGGGGTGGGGGTTGCCTCAGGAAGCCTGTGTTTGGTATGTGCACATTGGTGCCAAAGCACCACCTCTTGTTTCCTTCAAACATAGCAAGATTTCTCTGTACATTAATTATCCTCTCATTCATCAGTCTGCAGATATTAGGAGAAATACTTCCTTTATCTTCGGAAATAAAGACATCTCTTCTGGAAAAGTTTCTCA
The DNA here is from genome assembly GCF_000699245.1 of Pterocles gutturalis. NCBI lineage: Eukaryota > Metazoa > Chordata > Aves > Pterocliformes > Pteroclidae > Pterocles > Pterocles gutturalis. The sequence continues at coordinate 8,136 of NW_010102070.1, forward strand.
AATGTTAAAAGGAGTCAAATAAATAATTTTTGCAAAGCAATGAAGAAAGCTGTGTGGTGGTGCGGCAATGGAGGCTTTATAATACACTCTGCGAGTTAACAAATTCAGGTTATTACAGATTAAAGAGAAGAGTGGGGTGCTTTGCCTGGTTAAATAGCTTCCTTCTTTGTAGCCATGTGTTCCAGCACGAATGGCCTCTTGTGAGGCCTCTTCAGCTACAGATATAGGGGTAGTGAAGACAAAAATTTACACATGCAGGACTTTTACCATTTAATCAAAATCTTAAATTCGGCTTTAAACCATTGGTTGCTCAGAAGAAACCCGAGTCCAGAAACCTGCATTGAGGCTTAGCTTAGTGCTGGCAAGGAAGGTAAATGTGGTTGTTTATAATACATATGCACCATGGTAACTATCACTGATGTTTCACCATTTATGACTGATATTATCTGTTTTCCACCTGATATTTATGTAAAGGCAGATCAATTTTGATTCGGTTTTGACCTGAAGTCGTGAAGGTTAGAGTCTTTTAAGAAACATATGTGTTTTTATATACTAGGAGGACCATATAGTTTACGTTCTCCTCTGGTATGTCTTCTAGAGAAAAAAAGAGATAAAGGCACAGGAAAAGCAAACAGGGGTATGGTCTGATTGCAGGAAATTATGTGGAAAGTGGCCAAATAAGCAAGCTCTTCCTCTAACTGTCCCTGCTGACCTATGAAATGGCCATCTCAGTAGTGGAAATGCACCAAATGAGCAAACTATTTCTCCTCTTCTGCCTTTTTGGTCTTTGAAAAAGCAAGTGAGAAGGACCACTGCCTCAACCAAAAAAAGGTACTTAGAGGGTGAAATCTTCCTCTTGTTTCAGGCACCACAAAACATATTGTAGTAAACTGTTCAGTCCTTAGTACACAGGTGATTAGCTGCATTGGTTGAACAAGCGCAAATGTGCAGTTCAGATCTGGCTGGCGGTGGAGCGTCATCTTGCCCATATTAACACACCATAATTTTTCCCTACTTACTTTTCTTCCTTTCTTAAATACTTGCCAGTACGCAAAATCAAGTGTCTCTTCTGTTAAGAATTGTGATTCATAAATACAAGCAAAACTGATGAATGAACGAGGAAACAACTAAAAAAAAAAAAAAAAAGAAAAGAAAAAAAGAGAGAAAACATCCTTTTCCCTTTAATGGTTATGATTGCTGCAAGGTTCCTGGGGTGGCTCTCTGACATACCAGCTCTCAGCTTGAAGCCTGCTGAAGTTTTGCTCCTGCTTTAGTAACCTACAGAGCTTTGCAAAAGGCATACTATTTTAAGGCATTTAAGGTATTCTGTCAAAATTCTGCAAGCTCTCTTCTAAAGCAGAGTGTCTATTAAAAGAGAAATACACATCTGAATAAAATGAATCCCACTTCCATCTTTCAAATTATTATTTTAAGATCTCTAGCATCTATCCGTAGGTTACATGGTTTGTCTTCCTAATATCCATCAGTAGTTTATATTGTTTAAGAAAAACAAAAACTGTCATTGTGTTTAGACAAATTAATATGCCAGTCATAGTAGATCAACAGTAGATATTCTAGGGCTCTTGGGGCTTGATCTTGAAAAAAACCTAATTTCTGTTTTACTGAGTATTCAAATATAACTTGTGTGTTTTACTAGTTCAGTGGAGACAGTCATATATTAATGATACTGCTCAGTTTCTGTTCCTCAAACCTTCAGCATGCCCTTGGTAGAAAGTGGTCATGATACCTTTTATTACCCTTTATTACTCTTTTATTTTTTGCTTGATTTCTTCCTACACCCTCAATAGAAGATATTGTTAGAAATGTGTTTAATTTATTTAATTAAGACAAATAAATGTATTTCTGTAGTACATAAAGTAAAACAGCAAGCAAATGGTGATTGCAGGAAAATCTGCTACATCATATAAAATATGTCTTAATAAATACAAATCATGAATGGGATATGTGTAATAAAGATAAGTAAAAAAAAAATTTATTAAGAATGCAAATGCTACCAATTAAAGAGAGTTGCAGTCAAGTTCCATGGTGAGATTAACACATTTTCAACTTAGTAAGAAATGAAAGTTCAGTTAATTCTGTTTTATATACCCCAGTTTTCATAGAAAGACTGAACTCGCTTTTCTTTAGTAAATGTACCTACCCAATTTACCAGTTACAAACTAAGAACCACTCCTAATTTTTTACACTGTGAAAAAGAATGATCTGTCTTTTTTGGTGGTAATGTAGTTGTCATTGTCTTTTTTAAGCATGTTTGATATGTTCATAAGAGGGCACAGATGACTGCAAATTTCAAAGCTCTTTTCAGGTATCTTTTCACATCTTTTCAAGATAAAAGTGTTTTTTCTCCTCTCGTAGGTCTGTGATGAAAATAATATTCCTGCATTGTATAGGTGTCTTTCAAAGTAAGTTTGATTCCCAAAATATCTAGACTTAACTTCTGAAAAATCATCTATATGAAGCATTTTATTTAAAAAAAAACAAAGGGAAAAGCAGTTTTAGCACCACCTTTGAGGACACACTGGATAAAATGACTGGGAACAACTAAACTCTGCTAGAGGGAGCTCTGAAGCTACATATTTACTCAAGAAAGTGAACTTTACAAGAATTTGCAAGCTACCTACACAGTATTATCATAAGTTAATGTGAACTTGAAATGGCATACATATATTTTATGTCATCCCAAGCACAACATCTAGGTTACTGGTGATCTGCAAAACATGAGTTTTGGCTTTGAGCATTATTTATGTTATCAAGTTAGAGTCTGCTTTTAACAGCAGTATCTTTACATGGTAGTTCTGTTATGGATGCAGAAGCATTAATAATATATTATAAGGAATAAACTTCATTTCCTATTTTCAAACCTAAATGTAGACAGAGAGCATGCCGTTGTGCAAGAAATGCAGTGAAAAGCCTGATCCTGTGTTAAGCAGAACAGCCATTGGTTTCAGGGTACAACCAGATGAAACATACAAGCCCTGAAAAACTTATGATTTCTACTCATGTGCTTTAAGCTGATCAAGAGTTCAACTCCTTTTCTCGATTAGGTCCATAAATTACAGTCAAATTATCTTGGTTCACTTTATCTGCTCATTCCTTGGTAGGTAAGTTTACCTTCTTACCCATCAGTTTTGCATTAGCGTGTCCTGGCATTGATAGTAGTCAAGGCAGCACGAAATTCCCTTGTGTGAAACAGCCCCAATGCAAAACCTGTATGGAGCAAAATTCTGGTGGAGCAAGATTCTGACATTTTATCTGTGCTAAATGTTCCAGCCACTAGAACTGGTTGCTAGCAGAACTGAAACCTACTAGTTAAGGCCTATTTCAGAGGACAGTACACGACACTGCAGTGCTATACACAGAGATGGCTTCCGAATGAAGGAAAGTACAAACTTAGGAAGTGTGTGGTGGGAGAAGAAACAAGAGTTTCTTTATTAGTGCTCTTGCTTTAATAAAAACATTTTATTTAATAATCATTACAGAGACAGAGTTTATCTGGTTACTGACTTCTGTCTGTATCTCCCTCCCATATACATCTTACTGAGCAGAAGATACAGCTCACTGCTAAAAAACAGGGAAGAAAAGCTGACTGTTACAAGATATTAGTGACATACTTCAACTTCCTACACTATGCTTATGAGAAAGCTTTAGTTTAAGACTTCAGGTAGCAAATGGTTCTAGGAGTAGCTTGTTGCCATGAATAAGAGCATATAAATGGTTGTAAAGCAAATAAAAGTACAGAGTGATTGAATTTTTTCCCCTTAGAATGTGAAAATACAGACATTCTAATTTAAAAATTATTTAAAGACGGTATTTTTGCAATTAATTTGTTGTTAAAAATAGCACAGAAAAAGATCAAAATAACCAGCTAAAACAATGGCCTCTTGAGTCTGAGCATCTTAACAGATGGTTTCTATTAAACTTCTATTGCTTCTTCAAGAATTGCTTTAATGTCTACTACAGTTTTATTATTATTATTATTTTGAGAACATACCTACAGTATTTTAGACTTATAATATAAGGGCAAAACTATGCCAGAAATCTGACAGAGGCATTTCTAACGGGCTTAACTTATCTTTTTTTTCAGCTGCTGATTCAGGTCACGTTTTCATTTGCTTTCTGCTACTGTTGGACTTGAAGAACGATTCTGTTCAACAGGAGGCTCTTTCACCACAGTTCGGTTTCTTTTCAGTGTTTTCTCATGCTTTTTTTCATCAACAGCACATTTGAAGAAGCGCTTAAAAATATTTTGTTTCCTTGCTTTAAAAAAACACAGCTATTTGACTTACAAGAAGGCATCCAGGAACCTTTAAGGAAATTTGTTGACAGAGTGTTTGGTCCTTATCCTAGACAAGAAAGCTCTCATTACTTTAAATCTTTTGTAAGAATAAGAGCTAACCATGTAACATACTTATCCTGTGTTTTTTCGCAGGATATGCATTCCAAAATTACTTAAGTGATGTAAGTCAGTATCAGTACATAGTATTCGGGGACAATATACCAGTTCTTCTTCTCAAATAAGTGTTACACAAAAGCAAAGACACATAGAAATATGATAGATTTTCTTATATTCAAAGATCAGTGAAAACAAGGTGGTGGGGCGGGTGTAATTTTAGTACACAGAACACTGTTTGGTTTCCCCTATTTTGCGATTAGAGTGAAGTTAAGAAGGATAATGAGGGATTCCTAGTGTCTCTGAGTGAAGTATATTCCAGGTATTAGCTGGAATAAACTGTATATAAACTTCCTCAAGGTGTATTTGATAGAATGTTCTCTGCCCCTCTATGATTTCTCATATCTTTCAGATTCCGTATTAGGAAACAGTATAGTCATTCGTTATTCTCCTTAGCAGATTTTGTAGTCATAAGCCAAAGAGTTATGCCTGTACACATGGGCATTTTATAAACCTGTGACAGCAGTAAGACCTGGTTCTTCCAAATGGCCTTCAGTTTCAATTGCTCATAGAAACCGTAGGCACAATCTTTTTAGTAAACCTCTCTCTCAATTTAATAGCCAACACACAAAGAACTTCTAAAAACATAATACTATAGAGTACAATTTAAAAATAAACAATCAGAGTGTAGTAGTTTCACAGAGAGCACAAAAGTTACTAAAAAAAAATATTCACCTGTTTCTATAATATTCTCACCTAATCTAATCTAGGTGAAAGCAAATACAATTATCTTACCAAATGTTTGCCTCCAAAAAGGCCATTGTTACTGCTAGCATTACCTTTTTTGGAAATACTACATGATGCTCACATGAAAGGAACCCAAACTGAATTTCTTTGGGAACTGTTATTCTGCTTTTCCCAACCTCAGGGTTATGCAATCAAGAACAGAGAATAAATGTGCTAACAGAGTGCAAGCATATTTTCATAGGCCACCCTCTGGAGGGAAGTGGCACATTTGCTGCAGAGGTCAGGTTCTCAAGCTCTGTAAGGGTAGTTACAAACCTCCTCCTCATCAACATCCTATTGTTTTCTTATGTATTTAAGTCTTCCTCTGTGTCCTTCTAACCTTCTGTCTCTGTTCCCCTCCTGATACAAGGAGGGGCCTCAGTCATGACTTAGTAAGGCTACTGAACTATTTCGTCATTTCTCCTTTGCACTCCCTAAAAATAGTCAGAACAGCGTCCTGCTCTCCATGGCAGCATCCAGCACCAGAGTGATTAAAATTAGCATTTAATACGGAAACTGATAATGCTATCCTTTAACCTGTTTGGTAGCCTTTGTAATGGGTAGAGATACACTCACTGCCTACAACACATGTGGATACAATGTGAGCATGTGCTCAATAGCAAGCAGAAGTTGTGTATGGTCCATGTGAAAACCTAGGAGCAGGTAAAAGCTTACAACTGTATGTGAAACTGAAATGCTGGAACACGTGGCGGTCAGAGAGGATTCACTTTTTTTTGTGGTAGAGATATGTCTGAAATAGTTGAACAGAATCATGGCATTGAGTGATAACACAGTAAGATCATAATTGCTGTCTCTTACTCTCTACGATACAGAGAAATACATCAGTTTGAAGGAAAGAAATAATACAAAACAAAAAAAAAATCTTTGTGCTAAGAATAAGGTACTTAAAAGACAGAGCTAAAAGGCCCACAATATGACATCAAAAAATCAGTAATTAGAGTCACTCAGCCCAGCATGAGACCTTCTTAAAAATGTCAGGGAGGGAATGTGTAACCTTAAGCATAAAAACAAAATAGCCAAAGAGTATCTTAAAAAAATGTGGAAATGCAACCCTATCAAGAAAACAACAGAATATATTTTCCGTCAGGGACAATGCAAGACTGAATTTATGGAAGCTATAAAGTCTAAAAGAATTCTAAAAGGTTATTTAAAGAAAAAAAAAAAAGTAACGTAAAAGTCAGGAAGCCAGAGAACTAAAATAGAAAATTAGACTGGTAGTAATAGCTGGAAATAAAATAGCAGGTAGAATGAACACTACGGAAAACTATTGTTAGCCCTCTAGCAGTAAGGATTTTTCTGCTTCTATATAGCAATGCAGATGGTAGAATTTTTCATTAGCTTCAACAATTGTGGGACCAAGCAGTGATTTTCACTATCCCAAAGCCTATGCAATCCATGGGACAAAAATTAGGGAAGTAATAGTGAAGGAAAGAGAAAAAATTGTTTTACTATACAAAATATATAAAAAAAAAAATATGGGAAAGATTGAGACTATGAACAAGATTACTTTTATGCCAGCATTGCAGTTCCACACTTCTACTTCCTTGGACATCTAGTAGTCTAGTAATCTTGGACATCTATCCCTTCCCATGAGTATTTCATTCACTTTTACTACCTGGGGTCTAATATTGCATTATATTTCCCCACAGTTGTACTAAATTAAAATCTTAGTTCTCAGTTTTACAACAGCAAGTGACTATGATGGGTTATAATGTGCTCCCAGATTGGCCACTTTCATACGTCAATGGATACATGAATTCTGACACTTGGTGGTGTCTTTTCAAAACCATTTTATCAGAAACGTGGGTTTGGGCTTTTGCTTTTTTTTTCTTTTTTTTTTTTTTTTAACATGTTATTTGTTTCAAATGAGTTATTAAATCAGAAATGAGGTTATTTTACCTGGGAGATTTATTATCTCAATTTCTCATACCAAAGTTATTTTGCTTTATACAGTGGATTTGCTTTTTGTTTGGTGACAATAAATGCTGACATTTTTCAACTTTAGGTGATGTGGACTGGTTAGAAATATTTGGTTTTCATTTTAAACAACAACAATACAGAGTAAACAGTGAACATAATGTGTTTGTTCACAGTCTGAAGAGCAGCTTACCAAGAAGTTTGTATTTTCCTGAGTATGAGATGAGGATTCTAGCTGCGGGGTGCCAGGAACAATTTAGAGGTATGGCTTAATTGCACAGAAAGATATTTGTGTGAATTGCCATTTTTCCCCTTCAATCGTAGCAAGTTTTTGAATTTGTGCCGTGAAAGAGTGAACTCAATGTCCAGTTTTGTTCTAGACATATATTCGAAGCTTGCCTTAGATCATGTTCAACAAAAGCAAGGATACCAGGAACCATTTAAAATCCACTGAGATCATGAATATTTTCCCCCAGGCACACCCCCAAGTACAATACTTTCAGTAGGTTTTAGTAAGTGATTGTGAAAGGCATCTGGACCAGACAGATACACACACACTCATGCAAAGAAAAAATAGCTTCTTACTGTTCAGTCAAAAGGAAGAAATGGGATCTTTACCTTTGAGTGTGTAGGGGAATCTGTAATAGGTTGAGGGGATCCACGTGTTAATGGACTGACAGACGAAGACAACCTAGGTTATAGGCTTGGAATGCAGCTCCTAGGAAGCTACCATGAGCAGAGAGTCCTGCTTTGTGTTCCTCCAGTTCATCCAGGAATTTGGGAACACTGCCCCAAGCACATGGACAAACCCACAGGCCTGTCAGTAAAAGGAGTGTCCGTACTGCGTGTGGCTATGTCTGCACACACAGTGTCTGGGTTCTGCTTCCTCAACTAATGAATGTGTTGGATAATTAAAATTAATGAGGTCGACTTGAGTTTCCCAGGGAGGAAAAATCGGAGGAATATCAGGCAAGAAATTGAAACAGAAGGCTATAAGGAAGAAGAGTCAGATGGAGATTTATCTTCTTAGGCAAAGAGAAGAGAGCTCCCTTGACAGTACAAGGCATGAATAAGGGAACAGGAAGAAAAAGAAACAGTCATTATAGTAAAAAAAAGAGAAAAAGTGTAATAACAACTGAGGCAGGCAGATCTAGTACTAGAATATGTAAAATAAAGGAAAGTCAAGTAAAAGGCACTGAAACAACAGGATTTACTCCAAAAGGATATATGTACAACAACAAAGTCTGGAAAGTATGCTTAGTGGCAAACCCATTCGTGCAGCAGTAGGACTGCATGCAGTCAGCCCTGTCTAATCCATACTCTTCTAAGAGTAGCTGCCTTTAAGTGATATAGGAGCCAAGGAAATTAAGGAGATAGGTATTTAAAAACAAAAACAAAATACAAATCTAAACTTTGTAATGTATATGCAAATAAAGTGAAAGCTGAATGTTGTGGAGTGAAAGCTGAATGTTGCAGAAGTTTGCTTTCTGATAAACTCTTGTTAACAGTACCTGTAATCCTCTCAGCTGACAGTTCTGGGACAAAGTCCCCAGTTACAACCACCCCTAATAGAAGGTAGGACAATGCCATTAGCTCTTCTGACAAGTTTTTACAAGGGTAATTATGTTTATTTTCATTCCCTGTGAACTTACCTGCATACGTGCCCTGAACAAAAGAGACAAGATGACTGCTGATACTGTACCTAGTAAATTACAATGTAAAGCTGAGTAATGGATACAAAAACTACTATTTTATCACCATCACATATTGCCTTGAAACAGGAGTAGAAGACCCAGAAGATTGTTCATAGCTTATAAATAAGTTAAATAATTAACTAAATAAATAAATTAAATAACTAAATAAATAAATTTTAAAAAATACTCCAAGTTGGATTTATTTCTGTCGTGTTACGCTATGGTTTTAACCCCTTTTGTTCAATCAGCATCACTGGTTAGAGTTTACACTCTTTATTCTCATTTACTGTGAGGTGGCAAACAAGCATTAAGGATCAGTGCAGTAATGTGCCACACAACATAAAATTTGAGAAAAACAAGGATTTGGATTTTTTTCTCTGACTATATGTGCTATCATAGAAGGAATGCTTGATAGCAAGTTGGTAATTAGAGAATTTGTCAGTGCACAAAGAACTGAGAACTAAAGCAAGTTTTCACCAGTTTTAACTACAAATGAGGTGGTATCTTGCTTCCTCCCAGCAATTTCATTGATCAAAATTAACTTGTGTATTTGGCTTCTTTATCAGTTTGAAACTCCCCCAGTCCTTCTAGAGTCTCACCAGGAGATACTATTGACCAAAACTCAAGCCAAAAAAAATTTGTCCTTTCTGAAGCCAGCCTTTTTCTTTGCAAGCCAAAAATCAAGTCTGAGTTTTAGTGAGTTTATCCAAGTATAACAAAAATTCCTCATCATGAAACACTCAAACCAACCCCAAGAGTAGACAATTACTTGGAACTAGACACTGACTGAGATGTTACAGATGTCATGGAAGAGAAAGCTTACGTGGTTTTTTTTGAACAGCCATGGCGTAAAACACAGTCTTTACCACCATCTTTGTCACTGATGGTCTGGTTATCTCCTGTGATACTTTAGGACACTGCTATGCTAAGTCTTGAAAAGGGTTATTAGGCAGCATTGCACCTATAGGTTTGAGCACATTGGTTTAACAATGACTTAATAGGCAGCAAAACAATCTTCTTCAGAGCTATTTATAGCCAGTCTGGATCAGAAAAAATGGTCAGGCTATAACAAGGATCTCAGTCATAATGTATAAGGGTGATATTTTTATACAGAATATGGACTCTGTAAACTGCGCTGTTGCTGTCTCCAGTCCTATATCAAAAGCAAGATGCAGAGAAAGACACACTAAAAATGCATGGATTTTAATTATTTCTTTCATTGCTACTTACAGAAGCTATAAATTGTGTGTTGTTTCTCAGGTTTTGGTGTTCAGGTGGGTTCTGCTATTGCCCAGGGCTGTAAGCTTCTTCACACTTGATGAGCTCAGGTAGAAGTATTTTACTCAGCTAAATTAAATTATTTTAATATTTTATTTAAAACAAAATATCGCTATTTATTTAAATAGGAAATTGAAAAACTCTAAAATAAATACTTTCAGGAACCCACTGTAGCAAAGGAAGTTCACCAGTCATTTAATTTGTCTAGGATTTCACCTACGGTATATGACATACAGCCAGAGCTGTAAGTAGTTCTAAAAATGGCACTATAAATTAACAGCAAAATGCTATGAATATTTGATGGCAATTCAGAAAGGCTGAGGATATCTCATGGTTAGTAATGTAGGTAAAGTATGCAACTGGTGTAGTGAGGTTAGTGTACTTGAAATGTAACACTGGTTAACAAGTATTGTCTGTGTCTAGCATTAAAGTGAATGTTAATGTTGAAAAACTGAACCTGAAACTATAACGTTATGTTAATCCATCAAACCACTATTTCCAAAGATCCCAACATCCTAATGTTAAATGAGATACAGGATGTGCAGAAAGGAACCAGAATTAATAGACTCTGTTGCGCTTAGCAGTTCGGGGTTGGCGTCAGGATTGCTGGAGGAGCCCAGCAGGGAAAGAAGTAGCAGCTCAAAAGGTGTCAGAGATTGTAATGGAAGCTATGTTTGATGAATCTTGATGCATGCAGCCTAATAAGCAAGAGAAAGTGACCCAGATGGACATTAATGTGCTCATATTTTAGTTTTGTTGTACAACTGAAATACGTTACTCTAAAAAAGATCTCACAGTGCAATAATCACAGAACCTGCAGAATACCCACAGAATCTACAACCTTCTGTTGGATCATGTTGACAAGCTTACATGGACTCAATGAAAATGCATCTGACTCAAGACATGAACTCCTCATTCCACAAAGAAAACGAGAATTTCTTACCATGCTATAAAGGTTGATTAGGCTTATATATAAGCAATTAACACATGGATTATAAAAGTGCTTCAGACTTCAACAGGAATTGACCATGGGGTCTGCCTGCAAGGTTGGGGCCTCAGAATGTGACAGAGAAATGCTGAGGCATCTGCTGCTTCTATTTACTTTTTTTTTTTTTAAGCTGGAAACTATGCCAAACTGGGTTTCCATGCCCAAAATGGCAGCACCTGTCTTTGTTTACACTTCAACAGCTATGTCTTAAAAGGAAAATATTTTTAATAAATACTGTAAGTGTGACAGAAATTCTAGACAGATTGTACTGGATTTGTCTGGGATAGAGTTAATTTTCTTCATGGTGGCTTGTATGGTGCTATGTTTTGGATTTGTGCTGAAAACATTGTTATTAACACACTGATGCTTTATTTACTGCTGAACAGTTCTTATGCAGTGTCAAGGCTTTTTCTGCTCCTCACACTGCCCTGCCAGCAAGTAGGGTGGAGGTGCACAAGAATTTTGGGGGGAACACAGCTGGGACAGCAGACCCCAACTGGCCAAAAAAATGTCCCATACTGCCTGGTGGATTTAAACCATGACACAAGCCCAGGAAAGATGCAAGCATCTTAAGATACCCTTAAATATACAGTTTTTAGGGATGTGCTAGCGCAGGTCCCCTGACTGAGATTACTATACCTCCAAAACTAGTACCTTTCATGTTTTGTGCTTCTCACACATTCAAAAAACTCAGACAATTACAGGTGTCATCCCACATCCCTGGAAGTCTACCTGTGGTTTTTCCTTCAGACAGCAAGGTATCATTGACTCAGCAAGATCCTGGTGAAAATACCTCACTCAACCTTACTGATCTTTCTCTTTTAGATTCTGTATTTTTACACAGAGACTTTCAGACTAGAAATGATTTGTCGTATTTTTTAAGTATCTTGTACAATGAGGAAGAATGTTTACAAGATTATTTGCAAGGAGGAAATACAAATTCACTGACTACACTGTTTATAGCAGGCAAGAACAGGTCTCTACACCCTGTAAAGCACATGACTAGGAGGGTCCTAATGCAGCGTTCAATCCTGCTGTCTGCTCTGCATGCCGAGTAATGTCATCCACGAATGGGTTAGGAACCATCACTCATTTCAGTAATCTATTTTCCCATCACTATTCCGGTTGGGAAGTTGTTCCATAGCACCACTGATGCTTAGAAATATTTAGCTTATAGATACTGATGATTTATATCTATTTGCTTTTGTGTCATTACCATCACTGGACTTAGCAGCTGATGTATCTATAAGGCCTTCTCATTTGGAAGAATTCTGACAAAACAATAAAGCCCATTTATTATTCTCTTGTGAAACACCTTCTATTTAATTTGTCAAAAAATTCATTCTCATCACCTATTTCACTTTGAACCCATCTTCCTTACATGTGGGATCTTCCTCTGCATAGTAGAAAAGCAACAGTATTTTTTGACCTCTGCTGGAAACAACTTTAGTTCATAAAGCTTGGGATACCATCTGCTGCAGTCACAAGAGCATTCCATCACATTCCTATGATTAATAATCCAATGAGCTTTACGCCTTTTTTTTTTCTGCTTCTGAAAGGTTAGCCTCCAGTTTAGAAAGCAAAACTTGTTTTATAATTCACAAATGTATAGCACATAAATCACATGCACACAAAAAATCAGGTTATTTTTTCATTCTGTATTAAAGACCTTCCTCTGAGCTCTGCTATACCGTAGGGGAGGGCTTTGCAGGATTCTGCGTTGAAGATATGAAGTTCCCCCAGCATGGGGGCAGTAAATTAGTAAAATTATGTTTCCATCTTCAATGTAATAATTTCTAATTCCATACTCTCATGCTTTCTAGCCATCCTACCTTGGCCTTTGAATTCAACTTAAGCAGTGTTCTGGAATGGCAAAATACCGATTTAATTTTGGTTTATGCCTCTATTTTCCTCCCTTTCAATTTAATCTGCACTTCATAGTGCCACCACCATAATGCTCTTTTTGTTTACATGACTAAAGAAACTTTATTGTTGGATTCAAATTTCTGTGCAAGATCTTCCGATTCTGTTTTTAGCTCCATACATAGATGTGGATTCTGGGACTATGGTACACATGAAACCACTGTATTTGTTCAGAAGCAAATAGCCTTAATAAGGAGCTGCATGTGATTACTCATTTATGATTATATTTCTTGTATTTTATTAAGATATTTAAGATGTTTTAGAGTAACTTTATTTACATGGGGAGGCATGCTGCAAAATGCTGAATATTTTTCTGAAGGGTAACTTTCTTTAACGTGGGAGGAATTTGAGAGATAAGGTTGCTTGGTTACAAACAATATCCTTGACTACTACTGTTCATTATGCAAACACATAAAATACCCAAGGGTTCTGCTTTATGGTGATCCAGAGTTTACAGTGAGCGGGGTCCTAAATCTGAACACAGTCCTTCCACTATCCTGAAAGGGACAGGAAAAAATATCAGCACTACTGTAAAAAATGTGGTTCAAACATGCTAGGCAAATTCTCCCTCATGTTCTCTACAGTTGATTAAAGTGATCTTGTTCCTTTAGTGCTTACTGCTGAGGTCCCCTTATTAACAGCTAATAGCATTACATTAAAAAAGAAGCAGCTTCTGATGTATTGGCCGCTACGGCTATTTTCACAGTGAGGATGAGACCACATATGTAAAAAACATCCGATGCTTGTGCTAGGAGAAGGGCTGGGCCTGAAATTCGAACAAACTCATGAATAGCAGTTGAAGTAAAAGGAAGACCCTCTTCATGAACTTCAGTGACAGAAATTTTAATTTTAACATTTATTTTTAAGCAAAGAGTCAAGTGTGTGGGAGTGTAAGGCAGCCACCAGACAAATGAAGTAGAGATGGTAGTGATAGAAATCTGAATCCTGAGGTTACCGTGGCTTAGTCATGCTACCTATGGCCATTTCATATCTCAATAAAACCTGAAATTACATTTGCTGACCCATTCTACCTATACAGAAAAAAATACTTTTGAAGACCTTAGAACTTGTTATGATTATTTTGATACTATTCCCTTAGATCAAATTAGTAATTTGTACATATAACTGAACAACTGAGGTTTTGCAATTACTACTTAGCTTAGACAATGAAAGTTGAATTTACATGTAAATACGTTGTCCATCACCCGTGATGTCTTTAAAAACCCATTTGAAAATGTGATTTATTAGAATTAGCAGGACAATTACATTTATTTATTTATTTGTTTGATTGTTTATTTATTTATTTATTTTTACAAAATTTATTCAGGGGTTTGTATTTACAAGTCTGGAAATCTTAATTAATTTGCCAGCATTTCCAAGCTCACATGCATGTATCTTGGATGAAAAGAATTTAATTTAACTACTTGGATTTTCTACATAGTACGCGTAATCATTGAACCATTTCATTAAGTGGTATGGAACCAGTAAAATTGATCCCCAATAAAAAATACTTTTCCCACCATTTTCTGATATGTGCTGTTTATCCATAGGCTCTTTTTCCAGTTTGTAAAATTATTTGTATTCTGAAGTGCATATGATTAAACAAGGCTCTTTAGAATTCCCTCTAGAGATTCAGTCTGGACATAAGACCACTAGGAGGGTGTCACTGCCTTCTGGGAAAACAGAAACAGTAGACTTCCTGGTATTTTCTTGATCAATCCTCCCTTCAACATCGATAGCAATTTGGATCAAGTAAAAATCATAATATTTGATATTTGACCCAGTGTGTCTTGCTAGTTTCCTTTTTTTTTTTTTTTTTTTTTTTTTTTAATGGAAACAGAGAGTGAGACAGGAAGCTGGGGTTTTGCACCTCCTGCATATACTACACTTCGTTATGGGGATAGGATTTTCAAGGAATATTGATGGGTGCCTTACACTGTCCAAGAGAGATACTCTGTTGGCCAGCCTTGAGGAAAAGATAAGTATTCAAATAGTAGGGTAAAGCTAGCAATAGGGATGATCTAATAGAGATCATTGTGGAAGCTCAGGCAGTTGTTTTCTAAACCAACACCCTTTTCAGTTTGGACACAAGCAGTAATGGATATCTTCTAAGTTTACTGTGAGCATGTAAGCTGTGTGGGCTAAAGTACAGCTCACAAGGTTTGTTGAAGCCAAAGTCAGCAGACGCTCCCAAAAATACTAAATGAAATTTTGGGTTTGAGTCCCACTGGATTTACGAAGTTAGAAAGGTTTTTTTGTATTGCTTTTTTTTTTTTTTTCTTAGAAGCTAATGAGCTCTTCAAAGACAAAAATCTGTTTATTCCCATTGGCAACCAATAACCCCAATGAAATAGATATGTGTTTTCCATTGGGGTTTATACCATTTGCTCTAGCATTTATATTACTGGCTTGTACAAAGGAAAGAAATAGTAGCTTGAGCTCATAATATGTTGGGCAAAATATCAAGAAGATTAGGCCACATGGTAAAGCAAAGTCTGATGGAAAACATACATTTGCTGCAGAGAAATAGTTATGCCAGAATCTAAGAAATTCTGCTGCAAAACAGTGTCTGCCTTGTGTCGTGGTCTTTTACACCCTGTCCCTCTGTAAGATTTTCTTAGCAGGAAACTGGGCCGTAGCAAAAGGGATTTGAATAGAAGATTACTACAAAAAGGATTAAGAGGGTTAGTGTGGGAACAGAGAAGAAGAAAGATGGAAACAGAGAAAATTTACATAAATTTTTATTGGCAAAAATATTTGTATTTTCTGTTCCATAAAGTGACGGTTGCCACTGATACTACCCAAACTATATATGTTGATGGAGACCATCAAATGTACTTTACAATGTTTATTATATTTATTAATATGACCTCATCTGAGATTGAGTCTAACAGTAATTATGCTTTGCAGCTGCTAGTCCACTGATGGCCTCCTTCACTTCCATAGGGAATAAGGAAAATGCTCGCACTACATCACATCCTGAAAAACAGGCTACATGTTAGGCAAACTGTTCCTCCACACATTGTAAGGCTGCTGACTTCCTCTACCCTGCTCAGCAAATACTCATAACCCAAAACTGCCTACAAGACTGAGCAGCCCAACATCTGCCTCTTTCGTGCTAGCCAGAACCATATTGATGGCACCTCTTTTTTCACAGTTGTCAGCCCAGGGAGCATGCTGCAAAAGGGGGCTGAGCTCATGGTGAGCATGGCTGTGCATGGCTGTGCAGGACACAGCCTTTACTTTCAGCGTTTGCTAAGCCAGCTTCAGCACCTGTGCACTGCAGAATTCACCCTCATAAGCATTGCTTCACCCCAGACACCATCCTCCTCTTAAATACGTATTGGCGCACTGGGTAATATCCTGTTCCAGTGTGTCACCACCCTAAGCATAAAATATTTCTTCCTTATATATATATGGAGAGAGTATACGTACTATATATATCTATAGTATCTTTTTCTGTAAAGGAAAGATCTTCAGATGCTGTACCATGTTGATTATTCTGTGTCCTTTTTTGTTTCTTTGTACTTCTGCAATTCCTCATTTTCTCTGGCATCAGTTTTAAATATTACAGGCTCACTGAATCCAGTTTCCTATTAAATATGACAGCTGTACTTGGTCTATGCCAAAATATAATTTGATAGTGCAAAGTATGAATGGCTACACATGATTTTTCTAAAGGTACTTTGTCACTCTGAGGTAGTTTTCATGTTGGATTGGGATGAGTGATTTTATACGTAAAACTTCAGTACCTGAAGTCATCCTCTTTGATCTGTTGCGGCTCTGTTAGATTTCCCACATCTTGAAAAATAGACTGCAAAATCATCTCTGTTTTGTAGCAAATTTACCTTTGGAAAATGAGATTTATGGGCTTTGGGGGTAGCTCTCAGGACTGTAGGTTTACTGCAGATGTAGACTGTAGATTTGCTTTGGTTATGGCTCCCACCTACCCCCAGTCAAGGTACTAGTTTTTGCCTGCTTAGCTTTGGGACTCATCAGTTTTTGCTCAGACTGCAGAATCAGATTATTTTGTTTTATTTTCTCTTCATTTATGGCATATAGTGGAAATAGTGACATTTTTTTCTGAATATTTTGGCAAATATTATTTATGAATGTTCTAGAAATCTCTCTCTGTTCCTGTTTTTGACCAGGCTTGGCCTTACAAAGGCCTGGGCCATGCCAAAATTACAGTCTATAACTGAATTGCAGGTGAAAAAATCAGATTCTCCCATAATTTTACTTGGTTTTTGTATGTTTATACACATCTTCTTCCTTTCCTACAGAAGGCATTGTTAGCACATAGTGTAAATACCTACCTACATCTTCCTGTTGCACCAGAGAACTACTAAACACAATGAATGTTCTGGTACAAGACAGTTAAAAAAAAAAAAAAAAACACTCTGAAAATCTTAGTTTGTACTTGTACCCATGTATTTTGAAGTACAGAATGAGGTACTCCTCAGCAATCTGATTTTGCAGAACTGCATCCTCCCGTATCTCAGTTCCAGTGGCTTTGCATCTACATATGAGAAGCTTCCACAGCAAGTAATAGTAGCCTCCAAAGTAAAGAGTTTTTAAAAATTTGTAGCTATGTCTCTCCATGTAGAGTATATTTTCTAAGAATACATGTCCATTATTTGCAAATCGGTCTTAATTTAAAACAGGTAATTTTAGGATTTATGGTAATTTTGGGGGGATCTCAATTATTTCAAAAGAGAGAGAAATCTAAGATAAACTTTTTTGCTATTTCACTTCCCCCAAATTTCAAAATCATGTCCAACAATAGTTAAAAAGCAATGGAATTTTGTAGCCAACCATTGAAAAAATTAGGATTTAATTAGGTTAATTCTAAATCACTTAGGTAGCGGATACTGTGACTTCTGTATGGAAACAAGGCTGTAACTTATCTTGTTCTTAGATGCTGTTCTGGCTATACTTGTAGAAAATATTAATTTTAGAGATACACAGCTAAGCTGGCTGGGCAACATAAGCTCCTTGTTGTAATTATGACTGTGTTTGCATGGGTTTTAGCTAGCAAATAATCTTGTTCTTTTGCACTTTCAACCAATAGAAGCCATGCCACATTAACATGGCATCATTCCTAAAATAATACACAGTGCTTCACAGCAGGGCTTGTTAGCTTGGGCTCTGTGATATTCTAATGGCAGTTAAATGGCTCTTGTTGGCTCAGGCTCTGGGAAGTGCTTGCTCATGTCTGTTGTAGTGTACCATTTAGTAATAGCTCATGTAGTAAACATGTTAATCGATGTAACTGACTACGTGGGTAGTCTTATTTTAATTTTATTTTTGGGATGAGAAATAGAGTGGAATGACAGGTAGCAGAGTACTTCACCTGGTCTTCAGTCTGAATTCTAAGTAGGTAGGACTTTTAGTAATTTTTAAAGATAATTGCAGATCCTGACTTTTGTTCATATTTGAACTAGTATTTATGTCTTTTGTTGGTGTCTGCACCATAATTAATTTCTGTTCTGAAATCTTCACTCTAACTGCTGTGTGTATCTTTTCAATTGCGCTTGCTGTCCCTGAAGCATCCCTCACTGTTGCTGCTGCTCAGATTGGCTTCTTCGGGGATCCAAGCTCTGCACTGAAGAAACGCTCATGCAATTGATAATTTTGTGGTAGGTGGAAAGCCTGCAGATATAGAGCTCAGCAGTTGCTTAAGCAATAGTCAATAAACTTCATTAAGGTAATGGTTCTTGAGTCTTCCCCTGAGTTGTGCCATCATCACATTCACAAGTCTCTTTCAAGCTGTTTTTTAGGTATATCAGAAAATCTTATAGTTTCTGTTCATTAATTTTCCAATTCATCTCTTTTCTCTGTCTTCATTATTAAAAAATTATCTTTGTTTCCATGTTTGGATATGTTTCTTCACATTCCATGGCTTTATCTAGAAATCATGGTAGTTTTATGCCAAAAGAGAGGGAGAAAAATAGTAAGTTTCTAAATTTGCTTGCTTTATGGAAAAGACTAGCATGTTTCCACAATGATAGTGCTAACATTATGAAGTGGTAATTACAGATTAAATTCACATGCATTCGTCGAACCTTATTTGAATCCTTTCTAAATCTGAGAGAAGATGTGCTTAAATGGTGCAATAAGTGATCACCCAAGCTTCTGCACTGGCATTTAATTTAAATGTATACAGTGCAACCTCCAGAGAAATTACACAATTCTGATTTCTAATAATTTTTGCCTTTTGTGGAGATACTTTGTGTCCAATTTTCTGCCTTCTAGTCAGGTGAGCTTGAATTACAAAAGAAATGGTGAACAGCCAACTACTCTCAATGTGCCATATTGTCATTTGAACATGAGAAATTGTGGAGACCTTTCCATTATATGAAAGGAATGTACAAAGTTATTTAAGCTGTCAGCCTAGCTGTGGTCGAAGAGTGTCCACCAGATACTCAGGATTCATATTCTAATTATTAAATAAGTTTCCAGGAATCTATTCCTTCATGCCTCTGTCACTCTCATCTGTCATTTGCTAAGTCTCTGAAATATTCCAGATTTGACCTTGTCCCTGTTTTCTGTTTCTGTTTCTCTCTATTACTTTTCTACTGGCAGTTTTCATATACCACATGATGTTTTGTACCTCATTGAAAAGTCCGGGTGTTTCATAAGTACAGTTTCCTGGATTGTACTGTCCTTATTACTTTAAGTTAGACCTTACAGAGCAGCTCTTCAGGGTATAATCATACAGTAATTCATAACCCAAGATTAAAAAAAAAAATCTCTTCAATTAGTCTGGTGAAAGGAAGGATTCTCCTGTAAAACTGTGTATAACCAGGGCAGTAAAACTGTAAGGAAAGTACCTGCAGTAGTGCAATTCCTTCCTGCTTCAATTTTCAAGTCAACATTTTACAAAATGAAAGAAAACAGAGCTCACACATTATAAATTAGCCTCATTGTGACACACAGGTTTCATCAAACAAAGTATCTATATTGAATTTTTGTACTTTTTTACACAGTGTTCAAAATGAAGCCAGTAGAAACAATGAAATAAAATCCTTCAAAGGATGATTCAAAGCAGGGATATCCCTTTCCATTTAATAAAAAAGAAGCTTCCCAGTGTAAGTTTGCCTAGAAGTATGTGCTGGGATAAATTTAAGGCTTGCCATCAGTATGAGGTGTTTTTGACAGTCGTAAGTCTGTTCTTTCAGGCTGTAATAAAATGTCTAATTCTCACAGGCTTACAAAGCTTTGTTGCTTTTATGAACAGAGAAGTGGCCATTCAGTCAGTTTGGAGGGGAATTAGTCAAAAACCCCCTCTGTATTAGAAGAATGTACTCACTTTTCCATTTTGGGGATTAAAAAGAACAAATGTTATGGACCATTTTAGGGAGACTCGCGTAAACAAAAGCTATACTGAAATATTGTATATCAGCTTAAGTCATACAGTATGAAATGAAAGAAACTAGTGAATGACACAGGATTATCTTATTTTATTCTGCAGTCTCATATTGGCAAATTCTGAAATACAATTCTGTATAAAGCAATATCATACAAGGATTTGCACAAAATCAAGCAATCTATGCTAAAATAAGTAATGTGAGATTTAAAATTACTTGGTCACAGAGGCACTGCAAAGATGCGGAATCTTATTTGGCTTGTATGAGACTTTAGCAGTCAGCTCAAAATACGGAGTAGACACAGAGAAGATACCAAGATGGAAGAGCAAATTTAGGTGTAGTTGGACAAGTTAAAAGAGTGAATTTGGATAATTTATGAAACATTTTGAAAAATACCGTTTTGAGGGTGACTAGAAGGTCAGTCTAAGTAGAAAGCTAGGGAAATTGTCTGGAAAATTAAGCTGATACCATGATATTTACTGGATAGATGGAACTGTCACTTCAGTCTCCCTGAAGCCAAGTTAATAAGGATTTATAAAGACCATCAAGAGGCAATAACAATAGTCCAGATTTCAGCAAATGAAAGGTCGTTATAAGACCAAATGCAGGCAATGTTCCATAGGTGGAAAATATAGTTTCTTGAAAGACCAAGTTTATTCATAGGGCTTTCTTTTCTCAAAATATGAAAACTAAGAAGAATGAAGATAGTTATGTATTTTAGGACTACGCTGTTTAAGCTCGGCAGCTTGAAAGAAAGTCATTATGTAATGTTCAAGCTTCTTGTATTACAGAGCTACTTTTCTGTGCTTTTACACTCCTACCTCATATGAAATGCTTATTAAGCTTTCCTTGAAGAACATGACTGTGTCTGATTGTCTACGAACATAGACTACAAAGTGAGAAAATAGTTGCTTCAGCACAGCTACTATTCTCTTAATGATGAGGTTTTGTTTAAAGGAGAGAATATTCAACATTCATTCTCAAACTGTGATAGGCAAGTTGTTATAGTTTGCAGAAACTCTGACTCTCCAACCTCAAAACCCTTATTCAGAAATGTAAGGTTTGACTGAGGTACCAACTAAATAACATTTAGTTTTAGATTTTCTTTACAAAATTCAGGAAAATATTCTGCCAGCCTCATACATAGCTGTGTAACAGAGTATTGAAGAATAAATAACATTATTTAGGCCAAATTCCACTTACAGAACTACACTGGACTTCTCTGAAATTCTACAAAAATGACAGGAGTTGTTTTAAAATGTTGAAATGCTATACTTTTTCGGTTCTGATGAATAAATATATTTTAGGCAGGGTCAGTTAACCCATACAGCAATAACAAAAACTCAAAAAAAAAAACAAACCAACAAACCAAAATTGTGTAGTCTTCACATTTTGCAATAACAAGGTAAAGATGAATAGCCACCAACTGATTGACTACAAGGTTAATCCCCTTTTTTGATAAAATGATTTGACTCTAGAGGGAAAAGTGTCCAGTGGCAGAGAGGTAACATTAGAAAAAATGAAAACATATAATGAAATCTAAATTCAGGAAGTGAACAAACCAGCAAAACCAAGTGATTTAGAAAAGAAAAAACACATTATCTAAATAGTTGAAATAAGTAGTTGCAGACAGATGTACAAACTTTCAATTTAATGTACATCAATATACTTGCCGGTCAGTTAATACGGATTTTTTTTTATAAAAATATATAGTACTAGCAAGTACTCAAAAAATGCATGCATCAATTAATTAACCAGAATAACCTTTGATACAGGTGAGAGCTTTTCTTGAACGAACTGAAATTTTAAGCATCTTAGTCAACAGACAAACAGAAAATATATGCTAGCACATATATGCTTGTGTAAGATCATATACAACAGTATGCAGGAGCAAGTCCTTGTACTGTAAGTCCTTTGGGGCAGCAAACTTCTTTCCCTGTGCATGTTGACAACATCTAACTGGTAACACCATTAATGATAAAATACATGGAGAGAGTAGATTATAGCTTCCCCATGCAGTTTTCAATATTTTGCTCTTTAATCTATCGCACGACATTTCATTATCATGATCATTGTCACAGGGTAATGAGATTTCTGGACTACCGCACCTTTCAAAAAATGAAGATGCAGATTCACAGGTGCAGTTCTGCTGGTGGGAGCCTGTTCAAGCCATGCTGCCTCGGCTGTGAGTGAGCTGCCATGGTGGGGAAGCTGGACAAAATTTCTTGAATGTGGCCCTTAAAAGAAGACCCTTGAGTAGTTAGAGTTGTGGATAGTAATGTATTAAGTCTCCAATTTTATTTTCAGTTTACTATTTTTTTTAATTTAATTAAATAATTACATGGTGAAAAAGAAACAAAATCTAAAATGTAAGTTGCTGGTAACTTGTAACTACTGCTACTATAATTCCATCCAGCCATTTTTGGCATCACCTTTGAAACAGCAATATGAAACCAGCATTTCAGTTCTTGTGTAAACCACCATGCGGACTCTGACAATATGTGGTTTATTTTAACTCGGTTATTTTGATTGGCAGTGTTATTCAACCATTTTGTTCAATGTGATAAAACTTGCCTTTGACACTAAATCCTAATCACACAGAGTACTATTTATTTAATATTTTAAAAAATAACAAGAGGAAAAATCCAAAAGGTATCATATGACATGAAACCCTTTGTTTGCTGTCACATTATCATCTTGCCCTTCTGCCAGCTGAATTGACTGACATTGTTCAGAGAAGGTTATATCCGAGAGGCTTCAGTTCAAGGCATGATATCCTACCATATTGCAGAGAAAGGCAGAGTGACTGCACTATCTAGTAGCTTTTGTGTAATGATTATGCCAATGGCAGGAACAAATCAGATGCAAACATCCTTATCATTGTACGTAAGCCAGGCAGATGTCATAACAATGGTTCCCTTACCTTCTGCCTTACTGTTCAGCTCCAAAATAACTCTTACTGTGGTGTGAGAAAAGGCTACAGCAAGAGGTGTTTTCAGCATCCTCAGTGGTCCCCAGCCAATTATGGAGCCAGTACCTCTGACTTGCGTTACAAGTTGAAGAAGCTGCTCCCTGACTGATACCAGTAAGACTTCACCTAGTAAATTCAGTGAAGCTATTAAGCACTCAGCTCCTTGCAGAATATAGCCCTGCATCTGTTTAAAATAACATGGTTTCAATCAAAACACTTGATGACAAGTGTCCAAAGGATTTTTACTTCCACAGGCTGACTGACGACCTGAAGCAGAAGCTGCCAGTACAAAATGTACTACATTTTAGTCCATGAATAAACATTAGAAGGAACTGCAAATTAAAAAAATAAGTTCTGGTGAAGCTCCCTCTCCCCTTCCCTCTCCTTTCTGCCATCCTTTCAGTGTCACTGTCATCAGTCTACTGTTTTTTATTCTGGTGTTTTATAAGCCATGTGATAACCACGGTAGCAAGTTTGAGCTCTACCCAGTCCTTCTTGGCTCATGATCATAGAAAACCTCCATGAAGTGGGGAAAAAATGACTTCCAAAGATTTGCATTACCACTTTATGGACACTCTGAGGAAAACCACAAGCCAGGATCCACAGGCCCCTGAAAGGCATTGCAAAGTGAAAATTTGGGTGATTCTCTTCTGCATTATTTTAAGTAAAGCATTCATTTCCTCTGATGTGATTGCTAAGCTGCAGTTTTGTTTACATAGGATTCTTTGAAGTGCTTCCTGCTACTCTCTCTGTTTTTTAAGTCTTAGTTCAGTTTCAGCTTTGTTCATTAAAAAACTATCAGTGAACTATTGTGTTTGAATTCTGACCTAAACAGGCCACTTGGGGGTACTGTGTTGTAAAGCCAACAGAGCAAGCAACATGAAAAAGGCAGAATTTGCAGAAGGACACCTGGAATATAAATGTGTCTGGATAGGACCAGGATTTTTGTGATTAATTGTCAGCTGTTGTCTGTAGGAGATAGAACTACGCTGTGATACCAGGAGAAACTGTTCCTTGGGCCCTCCACTGCTCATGGTCAGATGTTTGGGGTGGAAAGGAGCACAGTGAAACTCACAGGCAGAAATAGATCTTTTCACAGGAAAAAAGAGTACAATATTGATACACTATTTATTTGTTCCCTCATCGTGGCTCTTCTCCATTAAGGGTTCATGCAAGGTTAATTGCCTGTGTTTTACCATAGATTTTTTTTAGAAAGCATACCTTGCCTAACCATAACTTCAATTAGAAATCACAAGCTGTGCTATTTAAGCATGTAAGTGTGGTACATGTCTGCTGAACTACAACTTATGGAGTCTTGTCAGCAAAACCAATAATTTGCTTAAACTGTCAATTCAAAAATAGCCTAATAATAACAGATAATAACTGTCAACATTAAAGCAGCAACAAAACTTTGATATGTTGTTTTGATGAATTGAATAAAAACTGAATAGCAAAAGCACTTAATATTTCACAGATCTACGGTGCATTTGCTTTTACTGCACATACCCCTTCCCCTCATCAGCCTTCCTGACCTCCTTGATAGAGGTCAAGAGCTGTGTTTTTTTAAGTCACACTGGATGTGTTAAAGATGTTTTAGAAACATCTTTAGCATGATGTTAAACTTTATAAATACATTTAAAGGCTAGCAATTGCAGATTCTGAAGCTCTGAAATCTACTTTAGTTTCAACTTTATGAACCTTACCTAATTAGAACCAACATTAGTTTGCAAATGCATTCAACAAAAGATGAGATTTCTCTGCTGAATCACTGACTAGATCATTCTTATTCATCCTTTAATATAAAACATTCAAAAGGGCAAGTTTTAAAATTTTTTTCAATGAGCTGTCATTTCTGATTATTTTATCAGTTATTGCTAGATTCTGTGATTTGGAGCAAGTTTGTCTTCATTGAGTTACTTCTTCATTAACCCGTTGTCTACAAATATGTGTATTTTCTGGATTCTGCTCTTTTTTCTGTAGATGCATCCAGAATTCCTCTAACAGCTCATTTACTGTTTTCATTTAGTTACAAAACTTAGTTTGTACTCTGAGACTACGAAACTTACTTTTCTCCTTTTGCAAAACCAGAGTTTTGTCCTATACCTGCTTAAAAATATAATTATTTTTTTGTTTCAGTCAGTGGTTGACTGAACTTGTTGACCCCCAACAAGTCTCTACAGAAAAATCCCAGGTATACAGAAAATTTCCAAATGGACTGTCCTTCCTATTTTCCAAATCCTGGGAGCACACAGCTAGAGAAATTTTGAATTTTTTTTTTTTTTATTTCTCTTTTTCATGTGAAAGCTTTTTTTTTTTTTTTTTTTTTTCCCTGAAAAATGCACCCATCCATTCTGTCAGTAATATATGATATGGTTGTGCCATGGCGATTCCATAACCCTCTCTATCTGAACTAGAAGTGTTTCAAGAACCATCACAATTACTTGTGCATCTCACAGTTTCATGTAGACTGGGGACAAAGAAACAGACCAGGCTGTTCAGAGCAAATTTATCTCTTCATCACAGAACTTTTAATACCTGTTTGCAAAAGATTTAATAATTTTATTGACTGTTATTAATATTGTTGAAAAAATATCTTACAAGAGCATTGATTTTTCAGGTCATGAATTTGAATGAAAACATGACTCTGTGTCCTGCTTCTATGGAAATTAATTAAGGCACTTTTAAAGGAAGAAAAAATAACCAGCTGTTCCCTTCCACATCTGCAAAAGTTTAAAATTGGTACAGGTTTTTCTAATATTTGTTTGACTGAAATACCTTCTAGGAAGAGAGCTAACAAGAGACGTGGAACATCAGACAACCTATACTGAAATGATTTTCTAAGCACTTCACAGTGACAGCTGAAGAAGGGAGATTTCAGCAGAGAGTGGATTGAAGAAGGGAGATTTCAGCAGAGAGTGGATAATCTGACTGACGGTCTACAGAGTCAATGAGCCAGATAACTGGGCAGGCTTGACATATCAGCAGTTTTGCAAATAATTGTACTAAGCACTTTATGTTTATGATAACCTGCAAATATTTTAGATCTTTTTTCAAACAGAAATAAGCCTGAGACCTATACTCTAAGTCTCTCTTATTCTGAAGTTATAGATAGCAGAGTGGCCTTGTGTTGGACATGTGTAGTAGCCATGAGAGTATTAGATCTAAGTACAGTGCTTCCAGGGAAGCTTGTTCATGGCTTGGCTTGTCCCTACAGTCGCCATAACTGCCTTTAACAGAAAGGTAGAAATGGATTTTGAAAGCACATTGAGGTTTGCTATTTAGCAATATTGTCCCGTTAAAAGAAACTGATGTAGAAAGGCAAGAAAATCTGAGAACTCACATTGTTTTGGAGGAGACGGGAGTAGAAGCAGGACTTAAAAG
>NW_010102070.1:34892-37573 GCF_000699245.1 Pterocles gutturalis
GACTGAATTGTGTGAGACTTGTAGGGCATATTTAGTGGGAAAGACTGAGATATTGAAGAGATTAAAGGTTAGAGATGGGTAAAATATATGCCAGAAACAGACAAGAGTACATGCTTTAAACATTATTTTTTAAATAATTATAATTTTTACTGATAATTTATACATAAAATTTATTAATAAGTTTTCAGAAAACTGAATTGTTATATACGTACACTACATACAGATGGTCTGAACAGGGGAAAGCAAAATGCTTGTGGTGATTTGACACATGTTTTCTAAATGAGCAAATCTAACATGCAGGGCCAGCACTTTGCAATAAGGTCTCAATTTCTAGCTACACATAATTGCTTGCTCTTACATTATTCCTAACACTGTCCACTACTGAACAAAGCAGAATGCTTGCAGTGTTGTGCCTAACTGGTATTACAGATTGCAGATTCCTTTTGCAGTTTGAAAAATTCCTCTTACAACCAAAATGCCAGCTTTCCCAGGTGCTGGAAGGGTAATTAGGAACATAAGTCTGCTGCTGTATCCCAGCAGACTGTGTCACATCACACCACGATGTTCCAAGTTGTCTCCAGCAAGACAACAGGAATTAACAGAAAGCCCCACAAGGAAGTCCTAGTACCTGTCCATATGCTGTAAACCAAAGGTATTTAATTACTCCAGTTACTGAGCTGATGGGAAGAAGGCAACCAGAGATGCAGTTAAGTAGGGTGGCTGAGCACCTGTGATAATACAATAGGGCTTGAATGAACTCCAGAGTGAGTGAATCTCATGAAATCATATGCCCTCAACAGGTGAAGGAGAGCTGCTGTTTGTCTGTTTTTGCTCAGTTTGGTTTAGGCTCGTGCTAACTGTAACAGTAAACCAGCACTCTGCTGAAGTGGTCAGCATCACTTCAGAGATGGCAGTTTATCATCGGTTTTAGATAAAGGCTACATAAAACACTCCTTGGGTATGATTACTCTGCATTTGATACAAGGTGGGTGTACCTTTCATCAAAAATTCCCAACACTGGGAAATTTTAGGCAGATTTCCTAGTTCTGTGACCATGAGGTCACCACATATGAGACACTAGGAGGTTACTGTAGTTTTATTCCAACACAGACCAGAATGCAAAGGCTTTCAGGGCTTGCTGGTAGGTTGCATTTCCCACTGGAAGCTTTAGGAACTGCAGTTCCCAGGAAGTGCCCTGACTGCTGTGCATCTAGACTGAGCTTAAGGGCATACAGAGCAGAGCCCAAGTCTGCCTCAGGCTGCCTTGCCACCCAGCTCATACAGTCACAGCTGCAACCATGTAGTGGTCTTGGGTTGGAATTTCATTTCTCTCAAAAAGGAGCTTCAGCAGGGAGTTTAGGTGTTTGTTTTATTTTTATTTTTTTTTTTAAATCTCAACTTTAAAATGCACTTCCCTTTTCTGAGCCAAACACAATGTGGTGCAGAGTTTGTTAAGTCTCTCAAACTTGTCTTTTAAGACAGAGACAGTTAAGGCAATTGACTAGTTTTTACTGCATGGCTTTTTTACTTTATAAGTTGTGTTTTGTAGTTGTCTATATAGGAAACAATCTATTTCTATACAGTTTCTGGTATTCTGTATGGAATATAATGTTAATTTGGTTGCACTGGGTGTGCGTTTGTCAGAGTTAACATGAGTTCTGAGTAGTAAATGTAATCTTTCAATACCTTTCCAGTAATAAATGTATGTGCTTGTACAATCATTTGTGTCACTTTGCCCAAAGGCAGTTCCCCAGAAACAACTTCTCTAAATTTTTCATGGTACTTTTCCTACTCTGTTGCATAGTGACCAGGAATACAATTACACTTTGAAAAATGCTGAGCAGCAGCAGCTACATTTGCTTCTTTGCTACATACTATGGATACTGCACTGGAACTACCACCACATGTCCTGGATTGAACCCCAACACAATTGCAGCATTTTTAGCTCTAATGGAGAGAATGTGTTAATTCATCTTTTGTTTCTCAGTTTATAATGCTCTTTTCTCCTTTAGCTTTTGGGCAGTTCTCAGGCACTTGAAGATTTCCCTTTATATTCGTTTACTGCTCTTAAGCTCCATATATAGTGTTTGATTCAAAGCAAAGAAACATGTCCAGCTTCCACATCACAGAACCAACAAAAATAGATTCTCCAGAGTATTTGCAGTCATACCCAGATGTCTACCATGCTGAAGTCAGCCACACTTTAGCTGGCTATTTAAGGTAATTTTCTTCATTTATATTCTTCATAAATTTTCCAAAGTTTTATGAAAATTGATTTAATCATTAAGGCTAAGATATGGAAATTGCATTACTTCAGGACAATTTATGCTCCCCATGGAAGCAAAGCTGCTTCTTATATATAGCCTCCTCCCTTCCACCCCTGACAAGATCCCATGATCTCTGATGTCAGATATTTGCACTGCGTGATCACTGGGTACTATAAACAGGATCCAGAATAGGTGTATTTTGAATTAATTAGCTGGAGCATATAAGTAGGTGTGTATGTAGTGTTTGCCACAAAATTGTCACCTACAGCCCTGATTGCTTGTGTTTGTTCCTTTCTTGTATGTGCGTCAGGGCACAGAAACTCTGCCCCTCCTCGCTTGTGAGTCCTACTTATCTGCTGGCAGCCTGTGACCGCTGTTTTTGCTGTGGTCTCCACCAGGCAGGGAGCTTGCCCC
>NW_010102071.1:0-289 GCF_000699245.1 Pterocles gutturalis
CCCCTCCGCGCCAGTGGGACTGGTTCCTTTGGGTTTCCCCGCCGGCGTTGCTTCGGCGTCAACCTTTTCCAGCTCGCCCGGTGGTGGGTCTTCTTCTTCGTTCTCGCTCAACAACCCATCGTCTAGAGGGGGGGAAAAAAAAAATAGAAGGGGTGAGGATCTGGCCCCGATGCCGAAAACCAAACCGTTGGCCAACCGCATCCTTCCCGGTGGCCGGATCCGGATTTTTTCCCCGTTTCCTCCACCCCGATGCCCAAAACCCAAACCTTGGCCAACCGCCTCCCTCCCC
>NW_010102072.1:0-12134 GCF_000699245.1 Pterocles gutturalis
TGGGTGGGTATCTGCTGGCTAAGCACTGGCACAGGGAGAGCAGGCAGCTGGCAGGCTCTGACCCTGGTCACTGGCTGCTGGGAGATGTTGGACGATGGCTGCTGACGGCAACAGGAGCTGCTGGGGGGGGAAGAAGAAAGGAGCCAGGAGACCTGAAGTCAGGTCTTGCACAGCGAGAGCTGAGGGAGACAGAGCTTGCCCTGGGCAACAGATTGACTACAACTGATAACAATGCTGTCTGCTATTAATAATGAGCCATTTGCAGAGTCAAACACAGGAACACCTTCTCAGAGCACACAGCCATGCACTAGCGTCCCTAGGCAAGGCCCAATGAGGCCCATTGTGAGCCCTGAACGCTACGGTTGTGACGTGCAGCATGGGGACAGAGCCGATGCTGGGCTGCTCCCACGCCGGCTGGCCCAGTGGCAGAGCTGCTCACCACATGGTCGCTCTCGCATGGTGCTGTGTGCCATCCTGCAGCCTCACTGCCTCATTGGGAATGCGCTCCCAGCCTGCTCAGGTGGTGCTGCACTGTGTGGTGCTTCTGTATCCCACATGTATGAGGGTGTTGCTTATTTTCCTTTTGAGGGTTTGACCACTTCCCTTAGCTCAGCCTATGAAGGCTCTGGTGGGATGCTGTTAGAAAGGTCTTTCTGTCCAGCAGGTCAGCAGTGCAGACAGACAGCACTCTGACCTCCAGGGTGAACGGGCAGCAGCCGCAGCACAGACTCCCACATACAGTATCACAGGGTGCTGTGCACGCCAACGCTTGGCAGCAAGTAAGTGCTTCTTGAGTAAGAATGATAATTTCTTTATATACAGTAAATGGTCACCTTAGAAAAATGCAGGAATAGTCTAAGATGCCAGCGCTGTTTCAACAGAAAAATCACCTTTATTGTAATGTGCCTTTGAGAAACAGCTTTATAGATAAATTATTTTTTCTTTTTTTTTTTCCCCTGACAAAATAAGAACTATCTTACTGTTTTGTTCACAGGCAGTTATAGATCTACCTCTTACAAAGCAAAGTTTGGAAGTGCCCACTCGCTCTGCAATGAATGCATTCACAGGAGCTACAGAAGATGAGGACTGAGGTCTCTGCTCCATCTTAGCAGGGTTGAAGCCCATGTTTCAGGGGTGTAATCTACCAAACGGGCTCTTCCAAGTGGTGAATGCTCTGGGTCCCTTGTTGGGTCCAATCCAGTTTGTGTTCACACCATGTGGTAAAGAAGAGCCAGAACAGAAATCGGAGGCAGGGCTGGCAGATTCAGCAACCCTGAACAAGCACGGATGGAGAAATGCAATCCCAGATCTGTACACTGTGGACTTACTACTGGGGAAGTCACTGAGACCATCCCAGTTTGACTGAACAAGTCAACATTTTTCTATCCTCATGAGTAATGTTTTCCAGCTTTTGCCTTCCCTGGACTCTCCAGTTGCTCCACATCTTTTCTGAAGTCTGTCGCATCCAAACAGAGATGCAGTACACACAGCAAAGCCTCTTAGGAGTGGTGATTAGAACCAAAAGCTTGCTTTAGTTTGCTTACTGGTAGCATTTCAAATCTCCTTAGGATACTTGTTTTTGCACTAGTTCCTCTTACAGACCACAGTGACAATCCTGTGATAAACCAGCACGATACAGGGATGGGCTAATTCTCCAAATCTCCTGTAGTCCTCTCAGCAGGACAAATAAAGAAAACTAGGAGGTTTTTTTGTCTGACTTTTACTACACTTTGTATCACAGGAGCACCAGGAAAAAGAAGGATGTGAAGAGGAGGTGGAATGAATTTGTAACTCTAGAGAGGCAGTGGGAGATCAATCTTAATTGCTTCTCAGCTAATTTGCAGGAACCAGTTTCCACAGCCCTGACCCCCGCTGAGTGAAAGCCGATGAGGGAACCTGCAACAGTTCCTCTGCACTTCCCGTAGCCTGCCGTCATTCCACCCACAGCATTTGCAGCCCTCCTCCCTCCATCGGGATCGCACTGATAGCAAGGAAGGGATGGCTCAGTTATTCACCAGCTTTGTACTTCTAATGATTTCAGGCCAGTGAGGTGTAAGGCAGTCAGCAATGCTGCTTTGCAGAGAAGAGCCGCACCTGGGCAAAGTCCACTGTTGCCCTGCATCTTCCACACCTCACTTTCCACTTCAGACATTTATTTTCTGGCTTTAGAGTTAAGCAAGTATCAGTAGCATGGACCAGCTCTGCATCAGCTTTCATGAACACACTTGACGTGGCTCTGATCTGCTTGGACACTGAAGGACTCATTTGTGCCTCACCGTCCTCATCAGCAGAACGGCAACAATGGTCTGAATGCCCTTTGTAAAAGGTGCTCACTGGTTTAACACAAGAAGAGTTTGACTACTGGAGGCTGATGCTGGATTTGTACAGAGTATTGCTGTGAAACTCAATGCAAGGATGCTTTGCAAAGCTGAGGAAGGCAGCTGATAGTACATTTTGATCATGTTTATGCTGAACTTCAAAAGTGCTAAAAGTTTTTTGATTAAAAAGTGTGCTCTCTTTGGGTTTGTTTACATCAAATTCCACGTTTGCATCTTTCAGGAAAACTTTTGTTGTACAGAGACGGTTGTCTCCTCCACATAAACCTCACAACTGAAAGCTTGTGTCGTCCACCCTGGCATGTCGTCAGTGTGAGTCTGCATGCTAGCGCTTAGCTCAGACAAAGGGCGACTGACCTTCCTTTCATCCGAGATGGTACCCAACAGACGTGATGCAGGAGAAAACAGCCTTGGATAAACAAGTGAGATAGTTCATCTCCCGTGTGGGAAGTGCTGCCCACCTGCATGTGTGGCTTTGGGAGGAAGGAGTGCTGCAGCCGTGGGCGCTGGGATGTGAAGCGTGTCACTCTACTCATGTGGGTAACTGTGATATTGACTGAAGTGCTGAGACAAGGGCATCTTTGCTCCAGAATCAGTCTCTGCAGTTACACTCTCCTTGCTCTGAGTCCCAGGCAGTTCTGCAAAAAGCTGTGCTTCCACTCAGGTGCAAGCAGCTGCTGGGCTCTAACCCTGCCACCCTCTAGGGAAGCCTATTCCATCTTTTAAAGCCTTTCAGAAAGCTTTGGTAGAGCTGAGGGGCTCTTTGGTGCTCAGGGGTCTCTCTGCAATGACCCCTGTGCTTACGGCCTCACCAGGGCAGGTTGCAGGGGGGTGTCCTGTCCAGTCCCCCGAAGGGCACTGTTTTCTGTCAGAGGTAGCAAACACAGTGTCACTGGCTTCTTTTGTTTCCACGGCCCAGTCCAGGAGAGCACGGTGTGTTTTGCCGGGAATAATTTGGCATCACCCTGGTCAGTGTGAGGTGCCTGCGTTATCCCAGGTGCTGTGTTGCTGCCATGCCCCTGACTGCCTCCAGAGTAAATTTTTAGGAGTAGGGTAATGGAGACAGTCCCAACTTGTCAGAGAGGTAGGAGTTTGTTGCTCATCTTGTGTCACTGCAGGAATCTGTCATATTGACCATGTCCTTTTCCTGTACAGCTCTGGTATGCTGATGTCTCTCCATAGCTTCTCCTGGGTGACG
The DNA here is from genome assembly GCF_000699245.1 of Pterocles gutturalis. Classification (NCBI taxonomy): domain Eukaryota; kingdom Metazoa; phylum Chordata; class Aves; order Pterocliformes; family Pteroclidae; genus Pterocles; species Pterocles gutturalis. Next base: position 3,535 of record NW_010102072.1, read on the forward strand.
TCCCTTGGGCAGCACTTTCTATAATCTTCCTGGAGGTAAGATGTGCTGGTGGAACTGGTGGCAGGAGCAGTGTCAAGGGAGACTTCTGCCAAGTTGTCTGGCCCCTCTGTGCCTGCCCTCTCCTGCGGCCATAAAGAAGATTGAGAAAAGAGGGCAGGCGTGCTGCCATCCCAGTACCTTGGGATCTTCCCCCATGCCCTGACCTCAGCATCTCCAGTGCCCTGACGCTCCACGCTGGCTGGTGTGAGAGCCCATACGCTTCGGATGAGCAGGAAGTTGCTGTGTCCGTGCCCAGTGACTCCCAGGAGCTGAGCTGCACAGGGCTGTCAGCCAGGGAGCAGAGGGTTAGGGTTAGTGCTGGGAAGGCACAGACACACGGGAAACCTGGGCTGACTTGCAGCTGCCCAGGAGGGGTCCCAAGAGGAGTCAGGGTAGCTGTAGTGGGTGGTTAACCTAGGGACAGTGCCCTGGTTGACAAAGTATAGAAAGAACCCTGCCCAGCATGGCCAGGGCATCAAATACTGACCCTGAGCTGCAGCTGGAGCCAAACATGCCGGGCCCCTCTGGAGAGGTCCTGAGCCAGATGCCTTTGCCTTGCTTACTTCAGATTTTTCTCTGACATCACAAATCTAGGAAGATGCCATTCAATAAAAATTTGAATTCACATAATCAGTGACCTGTCAAGAAAGCATTCTATCTGCCTGATCACAAAATTGTCATGGCAAAAGTCACAGTGGCTGATAACCCCAACTGGTGACATCCTTAGACAGACACTGATTGTGGGACACATTGGCACCACACCCCAAAGCTTTTATTTCCTCCTTAATGTACACTACAGTTTTCAATGTCCACAGTCTATATTTCTAATTTTTCCAATTGTTTTTGATTATAGTTTTTCAGTGCTAGGTTTTGAAGCCAAGACAGACCTCAATTGCTTTTGTTACAGGCAAAAATGTTCCAGACTGCTAGAGAAACTTTGAAAACATCACAGAAGTAAAGACAACAGAAAGAAGCCAAAGGTATTGACTGTTTGCAGGTGTATCCACAAACTTGTCTGTAATCATTTCCCACCCTCCTGCTATACAGCCTTTGCAGACCTGAACCTGTGCACTACACGCCTCCGGATTCACGGCGTTTCTTTCGTGGTGTAGTGCAGCACCACTGACCTTACACAGGCTGAAATCCTGCGGTCCAGCACTACAGCACAGGGCACCAGAGCAGTCAGGGATGAAAAACAGCCAGGCAAGGACACAGTGAACTTTCTGAGCATAGCCAAAACCAAGGAAGTGAAATTTTTGAGTAAGGAATTGTGAAAAATCAAGTGCTTGCTTCCCCATCTAGTGGTTATATTCAGAAGGAAGAATGCTCCAGGAAAAATCAGCCGCAGGTCCCTGGAGGCTGGGGCTGTGTCCGTGCACCTTTGGGAGTGAACTCTAGGACTAAACACCACAAACGTGGTCTCGCAGGTTTTTGCACATTGATCCAATTCAGGACAGGCAGTTGCCATTATTACTGTCCACATCCTCTTCCCCTTCTACCTGCACAGCTCATTTCAGACAATTTTTTAAGAATGAAAGAGGTCAAATACATCCCAGTATCGTAGAAAGCTATAGGGTAGGACAGGACATTTTGTCCTTTAACTTGCTGCTTGAAACAAGGCTGGCTTCAAAGTTAGATCAGGTTACTCAGTCAAATGTGGTCCAGTCAAATTTGAAACTCTAAGGATGGAGATTCACCATCTCACTGGCCTGCTTCCACTACTGGTGGAACTGGTCTGCTTCCTCTACTGGTGGAACTGGTCTGCTTCCCACTACTGCTCCATCACTGTGGGAAAGCACTTCAAGAAAATTAAGTCCTCGAAAAAAAATACTTGCCAGTCCTGTCAGAGAATGGGTGTAAAACTCCCTTTTTTCTTGCCCACTGTTCTGGCTGCAGAGGAAATGCTGTCTGCACTTCAGCTCTTGGGTTGTGCCAGACACGGGCCCAAACTGCCGCAAGGAGATCTGGAAGCCTTTTAGTTCAGCCCCTGAACAGCCCTAGTTACTGAAAGCCTTGCTCACACCGTCAGACGCTGTCGTCACGTAGAACCCACACAGAGTGATGAGGACCAGCACCGGTTCATGTCCCAGACCAGTGTGCGCGGAGTCTCAAAGCTCAGGAGCAGCATTCACATTTCAAGTGAATGAGAGATGTGACCTACAGACCGTGAGGCTTTCTAGGGCATTTGTTTATGTTTACGAGGGGCTCAGCTGCCCTTGCGCACGTGCATTTTGCTGGAAGTGAGCCACAACTTGGAGTGACTCAGCTTGCTTCCTCCGAGAGAAAATACCGGCTTCAGTGATCCCCACCATGGCATTTTTAGGACTGGGGCCAGAGGGCTTGCGTTTTGGCACATCCCTTTAGCCCTCATGGCAAGCAACACCTGGTCCTCTGCTCTCACGGCCTGGGAAGCCCCTTCTTACTATCCCAGACCACCATCTAGTGGGTGCTGTGCTCACAGCTACAGGAGGGGCTACGCCGTAGCCCGTGGAGAGCAGGTTGCTCCTCTGAGCTGGCCCAGAAGTGTCACCTGGATGAACAGGGCTGTGTGCCAGCAGGAAGGCACTGAAATTCTAGCGTTTCACCCAGCTGGGCTGTTTGTTACGTGCAAAGCAATTAACACAAACCCATCACCCTTCCTGTCAGTGGTGCGGTGCCCCACGCTGTCACAGGGTCTCCATACAGTGCTGGAAATGCCCAGTAAGCCCCATCGTGTTCCCTGATTTTCATAAGCCAGGTTGAGTTCTGCAGTGTGCTGAGCATGTGAGTAGCTTCTCAATCCACTGACAGGACCTATTGATCCTTTCACCATAGCAAGTATTTTACCTTTTACATTTTCCCACTGAAATAATTGTGAATCCTTGCAGACGAGGATATTACAAGGAATTTAATTTAGTAACAGCCTGAAAGCCTTCTGAAACTATACCAGATACTAGAGAAAAGACAAGGTGTAGGCTGTGTAGGTGGTTGGTTCCTCACATGGGCTTCACCAAAACCGTCAGATGACCTCTTTCCTTACAGCTAGAGAAAGACTGGTGGCTTTCCTTCCTCAGGGAAAACCCTATGGCTCATAAAAACCTCCCTCCCTAAGCAGGAAATAAATGTTTCATAAGAAGTCACCTGCTGAGTTAGAACCTCTGGAAACATGAGTGGAGTAACCAACATCACTGTCACGTTGTTAAAGACGTGCACAAGCTGTTGTGCACAACTGCTGGTTTCTTATGAAGAACCACCACCTTCACAGTTGCAGGTGCCCTGAAATCAGGGCAACAAAAGTGTTTTCTTTATTGTTGTAATTTCCAGCAAGCAAATGTTTGTAAATCTGTGGCTTGGCAGCTGTTCAATAACGCAATGTCATTAACATAGCAGCTTCTGGCTGAGGGTCACGACACCAAAGGAGGTCTCAGCTGTCACAAGAGAGATCAGGATTCTAACAAAACACCATTCTGAAGTGGGTCTAGAAGACCCACAGAAATGGTCTGGCAGCTGGGAAAGCCTGTGACATTGGTCAACTGAATTTGGCATAAATCCATGCCACTGTTGAAAAAGGAAGCTCTATCCTTCCTGAGGTTGCTTGTCCCTGCCACCTCTCTTGTGCCATAAGGAATCAGCCCTCTGAGAAATAATCCCATCAGTGCAGAGACAAGTTTAAAAAAGGGGCTTTCAACTGGATCAATTCTAGCGGATCCTGACTTACAGAGAGTCCTGAATACACTTCCCAATGAACTGTATCACTGAAAATCATAGAAGTGCTGATAGAAGGGACCTCTAGAGGCCTCTGGTACAACTTTCTGCTTGAGCCAGGTCCACCACCAACAGCAGACAAGGTGGTGTCTCTAATGACCAACAGGGTGTGAACATAGAATCCCAGAACGGTTTGGGTTGGGAGGGACCTTAAAGCCCACCCAGTGCCACCCCCTGCCATGGGCAGGGACACCTCCCACTAGCCCAGGTTGCCCAAAGCCTCATCCAGCCTGGCCTTGAACCCCTCCAGGGATGGGGCATCCACAGCTTCTCTGGGCACCCTGGGCCACTGCCTCACCCCCCGCACAGGAAAACATTTCTTCCTCACATCTCATCTCCATCTCCCCTCTTGCAGCTTCAAACCGTTCCCCCTCGGCCTGTCCCTGCACCCCCTGATCCAGAGCCCCCCCAGCTCTCCTGGAGCCCTCTTTCAGCACTGGGAGGTGCTGGAAGGTCTCCCCGGAGCCTTCTCTTCTCCAGGCTGCACACCCCCAACTCTCTCAGCCTGTCCTCGCACGGGAGCTGCTCCAGCCTCGGACCGTGTACTGCTAACCTTCTTGTCCAGGGCACTGGTAGAGTGATAGAGCTGGCGATGAGATTGTGATTTCCTGTGGTGCTGTCTTCACTCTAGAGCCTCAGTTTCTTTTCCTGATGATGAACACTAACAGCTATGGATTAAAAAGCCAAGGGATGTTCCTACGATCGTGCCATGGAACACAACACTGTGTACATCCTTTGGGGTCTGAGCTCATCCAAACTACAAAATCTCAGAAGTAGAAAGCCTTCAAACAGGGTGGGTTGCTTTTTGGGCTTGTTTTGTTTTTTTTTTTTCTGGAGAGAGCTCAGCCATGGAAAAATGTTTAATTTGTCAAAGTCATAGTGACTTTTAGGCCACGTCCCTTTAGAAATGCTGACCTAACAATAGTACTAATCAGAAAGTTATGGCATTTATAGTATCTTAATGGCATGCACCCAAAATAGCTTCTAGTTATATCAGCAAGTTGACAATCTCACAGGGTACAGATAACTCTTGTAATTAATTTCTAAAAGTCACAGGAACTGTAAAGTTGGTGTGGGTGGAGTTTACTTTTTATTGAAATAATAAAGTGCCAGAATCACATTTACCCTGGTGTTATTATAGACTTACTTGATGGTAAATTAAACCAGAATCTGGCCTTCAAACTCTGTTAGGATAAAACTGTTAATTTTCCTCCCTTATGTTAATGATGCGGGAGAAGTATGGGCCCTAATTAGAACATGAATAGAGAACACACTGTGACCTGCTGGCTCTTAAGGTCTAGTGAGTGTAACTTTCTGAGGTACACTCTTGCTAAATCACTTCCCTTAACTAGGTCACACCACTCACTGTGCTAGTACCACAGATTCATTAGAGAAGTACAGTAAATCCTAGAATTAAAGTTGCCTGACATTTCCATGATAAAAGCGTGTTCACAGTTTCTTACAGGTTTATCATGCAGTTAAGTTAAATTTTCCACAATGGATATCTGTATCAGAATAAGGGCTTAAATTCAAAATGTTTTTTTTTTTTTAGGTAGTGGATAATTACTCTCACACCTTTCCAGTGTTAGTGTTTGGCTCAGTCTGTAGGACATGTCTGCTTTGCGACAGGAACTTAATTCCATAAAAACTGGAGTGAAGTCAGCCACATTGTATATCCCTGAAAATTATGGTTCTTGTGTGATTACAGACATGCAAACGCTTCCAGCTAAATCCTCTGCAAATTGTCTGCAGCAAATGTGATCCAGCTCTCCAGGGAAGAGACACAGACAAGGTCTAGAGCCACACACAGACTCAGGCTGTCATTTGGACACCACACAGCTGCCAGCACTAGTGCCCAGCCCTGTAAGCTGCCAGCAGACACGCATGAAATGAAAAAATCTCACAAAGCTGTTCAAAGTCTAAGGCCATGATCAGAGTTAATAAAATCAGCTTTAAGTCAGCTGGGATCAAATAAAAAATGCTGCAGCCCAATGACCAGAGTTTCAGTAGTGTTGTCCGGGGATAATTCTGGTTTAGTAGAGTTGCTGTTCTCTGTCACTCGCTGTGACAACAGGTATTCAAAGACCTGACCTAAAGGCCTGTCCGTCAGCTACTTTCTCCTTGCTTTCTGCTCTGTCCACTCTCCGATTCCAGTACCTGCACTCTCGGGTAGGTGAACTGACACCTCAGACCTCCTACTCTCTTAGGTTCTTGCTGGAGATTTTCTTGGCTGTTGTTAGTTGTCAAAAGTTGCAAGTAGTCTCTGAAAAGTTGTATTGAGACTTTGAGTGCAGCTGCGGCTTTACCCATCAGGATAAAAATCCCATTCCTGCACATGAGACTACTGCTCAAGATTTTACATGAAGAGGGCATTAGGATTGCTCAGCTTGTCACAGCTGCTTTGCGAACAGGATGTTTGATGGACGGTAATGACAGCCCAGTTCTTGCAAAGCTTTTTCCTCTTCAGGGAGCAGATGCAGTGGTGCTCACTGAACTGCCCAGCCTCCCTTTTTAGCCTCCTTACAGGCATTATGCATCAGGCTTTGCATTCAAATCCTTTGTATCCAGACTCTTAATTATTATTAATTTGCTTGAACAATTATCTCTGCCATGTCCCTTTTATTTTAGGTTTTAGATCCTCGCCAGAATTTAATCCCTTTGGAAGTCAATGAGTTCAACAGCCATGAGGATCTGGGACTTCTTCTAAACAATAATTTTCCGAATCTCTTTCCCATTCTCCACTCCAGAAAGGTGAGGTTCCTGCTCAGGCTTAACTTAAATATTTCTGAAGCCTTGCTATGTGTCCTCCAGGTATCTGTGGATACCATGGCCAGACCCCTTCCCTCATGAGACCCCGGGGATGACTTGCTCAGGATTGTGTAGCACGTTGAATAGTGGCAAGTTTATTTAATCTAGGGAAGGATGGCAGAACCCATTTTGGGTGAAAAGCAACACTCCTAATGGTATTTTACCATTAAAAGCCTGCTGAGTTAAAGAGAGACTTCTGGTGCTTAGTGTCCCCTTGAATGCAAGTGTGGCCTTCCCTGCTGTCCACAACCACGATGAAGGAGTGTGTCTGCTCAGTGACATCAGCCAGCTTTCAGCCCTCTCTGACACAGCCCACTGTGACCCATGGACTCGTGTGGGCTGAGAGTTCTCAAAAGATTCTTCACTTGATCCTGCCTCTGTCTCAACCCTGTCTCTAAGCACAGAGGCCTGGGAGACCTCCTGGGTGAGAATGAGACAAGGACAGCATTTGAGGCCCCTTGCCAGTTTCAGCTCTAGTTGAGCTTTGGCTTTCCTAGCACCATCCCTTCATGCTGAAGAAGTATTTCTGTATTCCTCTTTAGTGACCTGTCCTTGCTTCCGTCTCTTGTATACAGATTCTTCTGTCCACTCACAAGTTCTATGTTTAGCTGAGTTTGTCTCCTGACACATCTAGTTGTTTCCCTGATTGCTGGGACAGACTGCTCTTGTGCTTCGAGGAAGATGTCCTTAATAAGCTGACAGCTCTCTTGAGCTCCTTGTCTTTCAGAGCTGCCTCCCACAGAATCTCACCTCACTCATTCCTGAATAACCCAAAGTCAGTTCTCTTGAAGGGTCTGTAGTCTACCATTTGCCTTTCTCACTCCCCTCAAGATCCTGAATGCCACAATTTCCTCCAGTCAACACTGTCATTATCACATCCCCAAACAGCCCATGACTGGTCGTGAGTACCAGACCCAGGAGGGTGTCCTGCTGAACCCAGCAAGCATGGTAAGAATTTTTCCCTAGCACCCTTTAGAAACCACCTGGATTTCTTGTGCCCACTGTATCACTCGTTCAACAGATAATGCAGCTCACACTTGTCATACAACTCCAGATAGTATTCTTTGATCCATAGAAAAATTCCAGCAATGCTGACAACAGACACTGATTTAAACGTAGGTATCCTGTATTTTTTCTAAATTATTGCCATTAGTTTATTCTTACTGACTTTTGGCAGTCCTGCTGTTGTCTTTCTGATGGACAATTCTCCTAATAGCCAAAACACGTGCTTTAGATGCATGGTACTTGCAAGGGGGATCAGGAGCCTGGCCCTCAGATTCCACTCTACGCTAGCGTGACGGCTTGTGAGGGATGTATTCAAACGATCAGGTGCCGTGCACGCTGTTCTTACACTGTGCCACTGCCTTGAAGCAATCATTAGGGGTGAGACTAAAGTCATGTAGCTCTCGGTGTCAACCTCTGAGCTAACTGCTGTTGGCTCCCCTACTCATGAGTAGAGACCTGGTACATGCAGTCAGGGGAGCTTAGATGCACTGCCCAAAGAAGCCAACAAAATATGGGGCACCATCAAAAGAACGACAACAGCCCAAGAGCGTGGTTATTTACTACACTGTCTCTGCACTGCACACACCACAGCACCGTTTCGTGGCCACAGAAAGCCTTGGCACACCTGCAGGGTGCAGTTCTGGAGATGGCAGCGTTAGAGGTCACAGGGAACAGCAAATACAAATCCTTGGGATGGAGCAGCAGCCTTCCATAAAGGGTTTGAACTCTTCAGTCTGGAGAAGAGGCTAGGAAAGAGATGGGCAAGGCAGATCCGGTCACAGAGCAGTCAGCTGAAGGGAGAATTACCGCCCAGTAAATCCCACAGGATGGTAACCACGAGGCACGACGGAAAGCAGCAAAGGGGCCTCCAGGGCCTGTGCAGCCCAAGGGAGCCGCTGAGGTTGGCAACCAGGGAGGCTGCAGCGGCCGAGCGGGGAACAGAGAGACCCACGGGCAGCCCGGCCCAGCCCGGCCCAGGGGGGCCGCAGGGAGGCTGCGCTCGG
>NW_010102073.1:0-37164 GCF_000699245.1 Pterocles gutturalis
GGGTTGGTGGCTGACGGTGAACCCGCCTCCGGCCCCGTCCCGTCCCACCGGTTAACTGCCTGGTGTTTGTCATATGCAGTTGGGTCTGGAACTGCAAGAAATGCCGCAAGCTGAGGGCTAATGACCACTTAACAAAAACATGCCACAAGGTCTTTTGTATCTCTTCTAATCACTATAACCACCCACCCCTCCCCGCTATTCTTCCTAAATGTCACCCTGGGGCAATGCTGTCATCCCCGACCTCCCTCCCCAGGGCCATGGCAGCATGGGTGGGATGCTCACGGGACAGACACTCGGGCGGTACCTGGCCCACTGGACGCTCTAGGATACCCTTGTGGGGCTTCTCCCCCTCTGCAAGGTACACTGAGCTGTGCCACTGCCACGGATGCACTTTGAACACCATCCCTTTGCACTGCAGTAGATGCTACTGGGGTTCAGAGGGTTTGTGTGTGGTTGGCCAACTGATTTAGACACACAGCGAAGAGAAGCACACGAAAACTCTTAACATTTGAAATGAGAGAAGAGTTGCAGAAGCAGATCTTACTTTACTGACGTTCCCAGGGGACCACCCTCAAGCACTCCTGCTTCTACACCTGTGGCTGCTGACCAAACACTGCTCTGAAATGACAAATCACACCATTTTATTTTGTGGAAATTCACTGCTGGGAAGAACAGTAACCAAAGAACCCCACACAATGGGTGTGCCGCTTTCCAGGACACAGCAGCCTTGAAAACGAACAGTACACAATCTGCCAGAAGGTCTTGCACTGCACTGAAATGTTTGATGGCTGCTGAAGGAGCATACACAAACTTTTATTGTTTTACCTTTGCACCTCCTCTGCCCAGAGTACACAAGGAATCACCTTCAACTTCCCCTGACATTGGACAAAAACACTTCTGCTGCTGCCCTACCTGTGAACGACCTTACCACACCGCACACTTTTAGGTGATGGAGAAGGAGACAATCTCAAACTGATAAAGATCAGAGAATGGATCCTTTCAGCATTTAGGTGGCAAAAGCCTAATGGCTAGTTCTGTCACAGCCAGACATGCCCATCTGCAAAAATTCAAGTCAATATTAAAACGTACCATCACCTTAAACCCCAGCAAGGACTGGCACTCATTTGGGAGAAAGCTGTGGCAAGAGCTTATAACCCGTACGATTAAGATTTCCATACAGATATAGGTCATATGAATTAGACATGAGCCACATCAGCTTTCCCGAGAAGCAGCGGACACAGGCTAGCAGGATACCGGACAGTTCACAGGGATGCCTAGCAGACCCTGACCTTTCTCAGCAGGAGACGGGGCATTTTCTATCTTAAAAACCAGAGCAGTGGGCAGCTGCAGCCTCAGAAAGCAGTGGCATGGAGCAGAGATGCAGAGGTCAATCGAGAAGCGTCTCCGCCTCAGTCCGCTGAACTGTTTAATATTTGCTCCTGTCAGCAGGCTGGGTGGAAGAAGTGCACAAGTACTGCTGCTGCCCGTTGCCTCAGCACAAGCCTGTTCTGCTGTGCCACGGTCACGCCAGGCACAGCACAGGGCCCCCTTTTCGGAAAGTCAGCAATGCTGATAAAGCACTCTGCCATCACGATCTGGGCTGCTCTTATCTGTAGCAATTAAATGAATATCTGGATGACTTCCTGTTAAAGTAAATGTGCCATATGTGCTCTTAAGCAACAAAAACCATGAGAGAAAGATTTTACTCTGATACATAAAACTGATTCAGTATAAAACAAAAGCACTTTGTGCTGTTTCATAATTTGACAATAAATCAAATTGCCTCTTCCTGGCTAGTCTTTTTTTATACACACACAATTATTCATAGTTTATTACACTTCTATAAACTGTTACTATCATGATGCCAATTAAAAAATATTAATTTTCCACATTTAACTAAGGACCCATCTCCATGGGGAAGGAGTCAGGGTTCTCCAGAGCAGCTTGCCAAATAAACAGAAGTGGAATAAGTCAAATAGCTCCTGTACTCTGAATTTATACCCTAGCTATTTTTTCGTAACTTCCATGGGACTTGCCTGCATAAATGAGCTTAAAAGTACTAAGATCCTTGACAAAGAATTCACCAACAAAAAGAGATGCTGTCATAACCAGAAAGATTAATTTATGAATTAGCATCAGTGAAGAAGCTCAGTTCATGGCATCATAAAATCAACCACATACCTTGGGAGAACATTAAAGTTGCCCAGGGCTTCCTGGGCCATCAGCACCTTCAGATCCACCTTCTGTTTCTGTTATCTTCTGGTTTTTTCCTGCCTCTTTAACATTGTCCAAACCATCATGAGTAAGAAGAGGTACCCTGCCTTGTGTTTCCTTGCACACCCAGTGGCATGCAACTTCAACACCCGTTAAAAGAAAGGAGACCAAAGACGAAAAAATGCAGCTGGTGGACTTTTGCTAGCACTGCTGGTTTCCCAGGGTTTCCACGATTTCTGGAGCAGCTGTAGATATTGCAATATAAGATTTTAACATGGAAAAAATGTCAAAGAGAGCAAAATTTTATAAAGTACTTTGAGGCACAGAGGCCAACTGTTGGTAAGAGCAGTAGTACCTGCTACCCAAACAGCAGGAAACCACCTCATGGTGCATGTCACCTTACTTCAGTTCGCATCTGGGCCCTCTGAATCTCTCGCCTTGCTGAATGAGCATACAACTCCTTAGTTCTTCATCTCCCATTCATGGGTATGGACCACAAGCGATAATATTTGTGGCACAAAGCAGGCAGGCAAAAGCTGCCAGAACACTGCGGTCTTATCTCCAAACAATCCCACTTCCTTCTCGCAGATATTTATGTTAAAGCCAACTTGCTACTTGACAGAGGCAGGAATTCCTACCCTCCCCCTGCCCTCTTACACCCTTTTTTAACTTGCATAATTCAAGATGGGTTATCACTTATAAAACCTGGGATTATATAACATTTTGCTTCGGATTGGTTTGTACTTGTTGAATTTGTTCTCCCATGTTACACATGGAAAACAAAACCTCTTCTGGAAGTTTCCTACAATTCCTGCATTCCTATTGCTCACAAAGGCCAAACCCATCTTTTGGCAGCAACAATGCACCACAGTGGTTATTTATGGACCCACCAAACATACATACAGAAGATGGGGAAAAAAAACCCTCTCTCAGGACCGGCACAGCATCCTCTCCACTGACCATATGCTCCTTAGTGTACTGCAGTACTTCAGGAGAATAGACAGCAAATACCAATGAAAATGAGACAGCCCTCTAAAACACCAGCACATGCTGCCACACTTCAGCACCTACGCCAAAGCAACACCTGGGTTCAAACTCTTTGATTTGCAAATTTCTTACAGAGATTCAACAAAGAAAAAAAAGATACTGGCTGGAACTAAATATGAATAATCACTTTTCTCCACCACCATCGACGTTTATAGAATGAACACACATTTGGAAAGGAAGTCTCCTGCCAATCTTCATTACAGAAGTGCTTTCTCTTCTTTCTTTCCTTTTCATGCTTACCTGCACACCAAGTAATTTTCTCCCTGTATCAAGCAACAAGAGAAGAGGATTTGGGAACAGCACCAGAGGATATGATATGATGATACAAGTGATCTAGAAAAGGGATTTTATGAGGATATGGCTGTGTCTGCCTCCTGAAAAGCAGCTATCCCTTGCCTCACTGCACTGTCATACACAAATTAGATAACACTTAAAAAAAATAAATAAATCTTGCCTGGTCTGATAAATTCTGAAGTTTTTTAAGATGCTGGAGTTCTGCTCAATACCATCAATGCACTCCCACAGTGTTTACTAAGTTATGGAATAATCTCCCCCTGGCAAAAACATGAAATGCAAAGCAAAGATATAATCAGACTCAAAATTAAAGCATGTACTTTTCAAAATATCACAAATATAAGATTTAAAATGCCATTATTTATGTATACATACATGCATCGATACATGTATTTTTTCTCTTTAGAATATCTCTGCATACAAACATCTGCATTTAGAAATGATAAATACCCTGGAAAACTTCCCACAGACCAGAAGATTTGTGTGCACACATGAAATAAGCAAGTCACATGTAAACAGAAACCATATTTGGAAACCGTAGCCCTTCATGTCCAAACAAAGCAGACAGTTGATTAAATAGGCCCTGTCTACAAGAGCACAAATGGGAAGAAAGAGCAACTAATGTATCAAAAAGCTAATTTAGTAAAAGGGGAATCCTCAGAAAGGGGATGAGCAGTAACAGCGACTTTCCAAGGCTGTACTCAGCCCTGTATCACTCAGTGCTTTTATCAATGACCTGAAAAGAAATGAAAAATAATACCGGTGGTTATTTTTGTATGCTGTGTGCAAGCAAGCATTACAAGTTTCAGTACAGCCACATATGAGTGAAATCTGGCAAATATATGCAAGATGACGGGTCCTACTGAGAGATAACATCGTAGTGCCAGATCAGCACTTCTCTACAAGCTCTGAGTGAGTGTGCCGCTAAAGAAATTAACATGGTCCTCGAGGCATCAACAGGAATCTGCGTGACAAAGGTGTATTATGTCTGTATTTCCTACTGGGGTGATTGCTACAGAGGACTCTGAGCTGTTCAGGAATTCCCATTCTCAAGCAAATTGTGAAAAACCTAACAGTGCTCAGAGACAACCCATGAAGGGAACACAAGAACTAAACCCTGCACTTGCCAAAGAAAACAACCTGTGCATGCAGGAAACATTAAAATTTACCTAGTACTCACAAGCTAAACTAGATCCAACGGCCGGGAGTCAAAGACAGACAAATTATGACTAGAAATGAGACATGTTTAAATGGTGAGGATAACTAACTACTGACACAATTCATCAAAGATGATGGTGAATTTTTAACGTTTTAATAACTCACAGTTGCCTCTGTTTAGGAATGCCAAGCCTTGGACAATCTGCCCAGATGTAAGTTGCAGAATTCTCTTACTCATTTTCTTTAGTAATACTTTTGTCCGAAAGACAAGCAAGATGCTCTCAGTTGACTTCATTTTACCCCTTTTATTCTTTGCACTGTCATAGAAATACAAATATTGTTGGTGTATCTGTGAGGAAAACACTGTTTTTTTGCACTGTAGCTCTTCTGTTCCCTCCTGCAACCTGGAGGCCAAATTACCTTTCAAACAAAGCCAGTTACAATCTGTTAAGAAGGAAACATATTCCAGAATTGTTCCTTAAACTTGCTGGGACAGGAGAAAAGTAAACACCAAGCTGAAAGCTTCTCAGAGTTCCTGATTTCAGCCAACGGATACGCATGCAAGCACACTTCCCATTGCGAGGGACACCCCAAGCTCCCAGGAGACCTGGATTAGCTGCTGGGGCTGCTCTTTGTGAAGGAGCAGTGTCCTCTGCAAGCACTGGCACACCCGCTTTAACTTGTTCCGAAGGACTCCCACCCCATGGGAGTTAACCCCACAAGTTATTTCTTGGCCTACCTCCTGGAGAAGGGGGAGGCTTGGGAGTAGGTTCATAAAGTGTTTTCTGGGAAAGCATCAAGTAATGAGTGGTTGTGCCAGCTAATCTGCTGTGGGAACAGGGTGAAGCATGCTGTGCAACAGGTCACTAGGTTCTTCATCTGCACTAGTTAGTTCAAGCGCCGGAGCATGGGAGAGCAAGCAGACCAGCAGCAGTCTGGTCGTGTACAACTTATTTTCAAAGCAGGCTTTTTCCAAAGCTCTGCTAATCTCATGAAATTCCTAAACATTAATGTCTAATGAAATTTCTCCCACTCCTCTAAACTGTTATTTTTATGAAACAGTCTGCCCAAAGACCCTTTAAAAACTCAGCCGTTTCAGACCAACAAAAATATTTGCCATACAAATCACTGAAGAAAAAGCATTCCTTTGTCAGCAAAAAGATTCCAAAAATTTTTAAATGAGCCCTTGGTACTCTCTGCATTATTTATATTCCCTACCAAAAATGTCACTGGTTTTACACTTTCCCATCTTCCAAAAACATCCTTCCAATCCTCTATGACATTACTATCCTTTGAACTCCACGCCTCTGCACCCACCATGTTTCCAGATTTCTAAAGCATCTCCAAGTGAAACGCCTGTAGTTCACCCTTCGCCTTATGAAAATACCAACCATATCGTAAGGGGCTGAGCAAAGTGCAGGAGCAGGACACACCATTCATGTTGGGTGCATGTGGCTTTTTACTCCACTGAAAGATAAACTGCCGTCCGCGCTGGCAAGGGAGGCAGTCTGGCAGAGTTACCCTCTGGAAAAACCCTCTAGAAATAGCTCCTCTTCTTCAGCTGATGACGTGAGTGAAAGGAGTCCTCCCTTTGCACAACTGCTCCAGTGGCCCCAGGAGACGTGGTGGGAAAAGACAACTTGGCGGCAGAGACTGATTCTGGCTGGAAGGCACTAAGAGAGGAGTGAGATGGGTGAGAATAACTCCATCTCTCTGCTTAGAGCTGGAAGACGCATCTGCCGGGGAAGCAAGGGAGATCCTGGCTAAAAGACAACTCTGACCAGATCTATTAAAACCTGACTGTATTTGACCGGAGCACAGCCCCCTCAGACCAGTCCCAGGGCTTCCTTCTTCCTGCACCCAGCTGTGCATACATCAAGAAACACAAATTATATTGTTTATGCACAGCCAGATAGGACGATGCTGGGCTCAATCAGCGCTGCTCACTGCTGTGCCCCTCATCAGCTTTGAGTCCAACTGCTCCATACGTGTCCAGGCAGAGCAAACACGCTCCTATCCTGCTGAGGGCCAGCCTGAACAATGTTAGGAGTGGCACAAGTGGGTACTGAAGGGAAACTAAAGTTCAGCATAATTCAATGTTTAGTTATCAGGAACATTCAGAACAACAACAGAAAGGTCTGTAAGCTTGCAACTTCCCAACCCACCTTCCCAGTCCCAGGAAAAATCCAAGTTTTTCTACCCAAGAGACATAAATCCAGCAAAGGCTAATGAGAGATTAGAGGAAAAGTTATTTTCTGTAATGGTCAGTAGCCCTCGCAGAATGGCAGTCACCTGATTTTTTTTCCAATTTGATACTTTCTGGAGTTTTGGGGTGGTTTTTTTTTTGAAGGAAACATCTATAAATTTTATAAAACATGGTGCACTGTTAGCAGTGCTGCAAGACAGTAACAATTTCATGGCAGTGAGGTGGTTCCTAACCATAATGCAGGACAATAAAAATGTTATTTTTTTCAATATTAATCCCTCCCTACATGACTCAAACTTTTTGAAGAGCCTGAAGACTGTGAAAGGGCCTGAGGAATTGGTGGTGGAATCTCTTGTTCCCAGGAGTCCTGTCACAGGCTGGAAGTCATTAACATCCAAGTGGCCTCTAGCAATTACTTTGCAATTACCTAGTGACCTCTCGTTGCAGTCATCTCTAGTGCAAATACACTTCTTGCAGCAGGTGTAGAATGAAAAGGAAAGCTTTGGTACAGAAACGGAACTATCTTCACACTTCCTAACTGCAACCCTCTCAGGCCAGGAGGAAGGCTCTGAGCCAATGCGAAAAAGTGCAATTTGTAGATAAGCAGTCAGCTCGGGATCACATTCCTCTCAACAGACAAAATGAGACGAAATCTCTCATGGCCGCTGACCATGAAAGAGGAGGACTTTACAACAGTGAAACAGCTCAGAGACAAACAGATGCAAGCAAAGTGACAAGAGCAGTGAGTGACAACCCTGCCCTGCTCCCCCCCACCATTTTCTTATTAGACAGCCAGCTGACCGCTTTGATTAAAAATATACTGTGTGTCATGGGAAGTCACAGCTGAACGCCACCAGCCCACACTGCAACGTGCTGAACACAACGTCCAAATGCACAGTTCTTTCGGCTGAACCGGGAAATTGCAACAGCAAACAAGCCTGCCTGAGAACTCGGTGACCTCTGCCTGCTGATCTTCCTGCAGACTGCCTGCAGGACACGGGCTCAGGTTCCCTCTGGGAAGCCGCACAGGCAAGAGAACCTCACAGCTTCAGGTGGCAGAAAACTGCTTGCTCTGCAAAGCTAGCGGAAACAAGGCACGCTACGCTGAACAATGCACCAGGCACTTCAGGAGACAGGCTAAGGAAGCTCACTTAATGCAGGAAAAATAAGCCAAGTCACAGTGCAGAGGCTCTGCCTCTTCCCTAGTTGCTAGCAAGACAGCTTAGTGATGTGGGTTTTGTATACAGAAATATTAAAAGCATGAAGATTTCCGAGGCTGGCTTAAATTCCCTATTACCCACTGTGTGTTCTCCCATAAGAAGTCACTGATCCTTTTGTTTGAAAATGACTTTGAAATTGTCACTGATGTTTGCGTTTTATTTCCTACACTAAAAACTATTATCTGACCCAGTTGGTCAGCCACCAACCTCATGAGATGAAGGGACCTTCACCTCACAGCAAAAGCAGATACAAAAAAAAAATGACTTAGGTGACAAAATAAAGAATCCTTCTAGCTGAGAGGCGAATGCCTGAAATACAGAAAGGGAGTAATTTTTTTTCAGCTTTGTTACTCAATTGCTGTGAACTTACTGTAGTCCCTTTCTGGCTTCTAAGGCTGCTGGATGCTGTCCCAGGAAACAGGAAAAGCCAATATATTTGGCTCATGGACTGAAAGAAGAACTTTTGTTTCCATATGCACGTTATGGCATTAAAGTGCTGTTTTCTATATCTAACAGTCATCAGATCTTTCTTTCATTTATGATTCTTGTTGCTTCCATGATGAACCTGCACTTCTGTGTGGCACAAGTCAGGGCATTAGATTAAAAATGTTTTCCATTCTCCAAACCATAATTTGTCACCAGGTAAATCCTGCATTGAGAGGCAAGATGGCTAGAGGTAAACAGAAAAGTCAGAATACTGCAATGGAGAGAGCCTCATCTAAATGAGTAACCTGTGCAGGATGGAAGAGAGAGGGCAAATGCTTGGAAAAGTAAACCTAAATCCACCCAGGTGACTTGCATTGAAAAAAATGTACGTAATTACATGTCTCTGTGATTGTCATTACATCTTGGCTATGGACAGGGGAGAAGAACCCAGGAGGAGCTGAGACCACACCCTGACTCACCATTCACAGTCACCTACCTTGGAGAGACACATACATCGCCTTTGTGGCTGTGTTTTTAGAAAACTGAATGCTTTTCTGAACAACTCATTATGTAAGGCAGTTCCTACTGCCAGCATCTCACAATGCAAGAAAGAAGGGAACTGATTGCATAGGAGGGTGGAGGCAAATGTACTCTCAGAGTTAAATGAGTCAGCTTGGAAAAACTAACTCAATACAACCTAAAGAGAGAAAGTGACAAACAGCAACAATATCTTACATAAGAAGCCCTCTCTGGGGGCTCAGAGAGGCTCACCAGAGGCTGCTGCTGAACAGTGCAGAAGGCAACCGCCCTCACCACCTCCTGACCGACCTCAATCCAGACCTTTGCTCCTTTCCTGAACAACTTTCTGGAAGAATCCAGGGTGTTGGAGGGCAGCCCTGCCTGCTGCCTGGCTGCAATCCCTTATGTAAACCTGGCAGCAAGGCTCCTCAGTGATAAGGCAAATTATTACTTTGGATGGGGACTGAATGTACTGCCATGACAGACTTCAAAAACAAAAAAACCCCAAACCTAAACAAAAATAGTCGGTTAAGCAAACAACACTAGCCCCCCTGCTTGATTTGTTCTGGCAACAACAGGCACCCAAGTTCTTATCACATGCCAGAGGATAATGGTAAGTTTTGGCTTGCCTTGGTTTTAAACTACAGCTGCTAAAAGGAAAGCCAACAAATAAATAGGGAAAGTGTTTATAGTAAGCACAAACTTCTCACTGTACAAATACATGTGTTTTCATACCTCAACAATTATCAGCGAGAACATGCAATGTCATTAAAAAGAGGGTGCAGCAGGGTACATTAACCGACCCCTTATTTTGAGGAGGCTACTACAGCATGTGATCCCTTTATTTGCAGGACATAGGCCAGATATAAGGATCTTTGTGAGCAAAAGGTTGATATAAACAAACCTTCTCTTTGAGAACACGCACATGTTCGAAAACCAGCACAGGGTATCTGTGCTGGCAAATCTCATTGCAGCTGTGACTGCAGCCACAAACAGGAATTTATGATCTTTGGCACACAAAGACATGACCAGAAAGTACTGGAAAAGGCAGCTTGCTTACTAAACAACTGCTGTGGCTGCTCTAAGCTTAGGCTCTTAGGAACTGCACAATGTTTTTCACAAAGTTTGGCTGCCATACATGCACCCATTCCCCAGCACCTGACCTCTACTAGCAAGAAAGGGTACCTGGTCACACTCCTTTGATTGGTATTTCTACCTAGGGAACATGCACAGAGCCTAACAGCACCGCAAACAGCAGGGTTCCCTCCTGCTGAGGCATCCTCCTTCAAAACAGTACCAGGAACGCAAAGACACCCCTCCAGAAACTGCCAGAACAACCCTACACAGCAAAGCCTATTTCAGCACCCTTTCCTGGGCAAAAGATACAGGATGGTGACAACAAAAGCCCGCAGACAGCACACACCCCTAAGCCAGCATCAGGAGAGACATTCCTGAAACAATCCCCTGCCGCGCATTTTGGCTGCAGGAAGCACTTTCCCTCCTGCCTGAAGACTATCCCTTTTCTTTGCTTGTATATGAAGTTTAGCACAAAAGGCTAAGAGCATCGCTTGCAAGAGGCCCTCCTACATTTGTATCCACTTAAATCTTAATATATCCTGCCCCTGAAGTAAAATCCATTTGAATCTGTTATTTGAAGCACTTAAGTTTTAGCACCTCTAGGCATATCCAAAATCACTCCAGTTCTTACTGCAGTTATGTATGTTCCTTCTGAACCAGAGCTTTGAGCAGACTTTTTCCTTCTAGATAGAAGAAAAAAAGAGGGACCCAAACAAGGACTCTGAGCTCCACAGAGCTCCAAGCCAACCCTGGCCCTGTCGCACTAAGGGCCCCGTAAGGCTCCTGGGAGCCCCATTCCCTCCTGCCTACACCTTAGTTTCAAAGTTGCTGCCTCCACTGGCTCCTGAGGTCTGCGGTGTGGGTCTTGTGGCTCTCGACCAGGTAAAGATAAAAAATCCGTGTGGTTCCCGAGGTCCGGAAGTTTGGCTGCCCTGCTCTGAAGCTCTGCATAGGAGCTCTTCAAAAATGAGATAAGCCTCACTGAAATATGTAACAGGCTGCATATTGCCTGCAGACTTTCATCCTTCTTTCAGGGGACCAGTTTCTTCTCTCCTGCTCATTCCCTTCTTTCTTTTTCTTTCTTTTCTTTCTCTCTTTCTTTCTCTCTCTCTTTCCTTCCTTCTTTCTTTCTTTCTCCAGTATTTTGGGATTTACTCAAAGGCTGCATTACAGGTGTGTGTTTCTGCTTCTGCCTAATTAGCAGTTTGCCCCTGGCACACAGCTATAATAATGAGGCAATTTTCGAGAACACACACATTATGTACTAGTGGGGATTATGGGTACTTGTAGTTAATCCACCTATTTTGGTCAGAAAAAAGAACATAACTTTACAAATACCATTTTCTTAAGATAACAGTTGTGAACAGAAGGTGATACAAATTTTATGCTTTGCAATGTTTTGACTGCAACCAATATTTCACATATTTCAAATTACAACAGCACCTTCAAAAAATTCCTGCAATGAGGAGTATCATACCTGTAAGGAGGCATAACACGTCTTTCAATATTTAAAAAACTGGTAAGCCATTCTAGAAGACATAGACACAACTGTAGCTGCTGCTTCAGACACAGATCTTCATTATAAGGTCAACTGTATGAAGACACATACTGAGAGGTATTTTAAATAGTATTTAAAAAATACTAATCAACCTGAAGTCTCTCATTTTCTCCCAGAAGACCTCTCCTCTAGTGTCAAATGAAACTGACTGAGAAGTTATTAAAGATTACAGTCCTTACTGGGGGGGGCTTATGGGCCAAGTGTGTGTGGTTATTTCTTCACTGTTACACTTGTGAGCCTGCTAAAGGTGAAGTTCTGTATCTACCGTTCTGTGTAGCCCTTTATCCTCTTCTAATCCACCCATATCACGGTATCTGAGCATGGAAAGGGAACAAACCGTAGGCGTTTTTATGAAACAGCAAATGATTATCATCGCCAAGAACAACCTTTATTCTTTTCTAACAAAGATCGTATGATAGCTGAGCAGATACAGTCATTTCACTAAAACATTTCTGATAATTACATATAATTAATATTTATTTAAGAACTGTTAGTACCTTGTGACACAAACCCCCCCAACAAGAATAGCAGCATACTTGCAAAGCACTTCATAGTCTAGGTCAGTTCCAGAGTCCTCCTGCAAAAACTCCTAACGTAGCCTTGCAGCAAGATAATACCAGGTAATAACCTCACTGTGAGTTTAGATTACAGAGGAGTGATACAAGACTGCCAAAAGCATGTTTAAAACTTCTCCTGATATATCAGAGCACTATGCTAATGCCAGGGAGCTGGGGTTTCTGACTGTTGCACACACAGCTGTCCCCAGAGGGTGTTGGGTCTGCTAGAGGCCTCCCTCTCCCCTCTTCCTCTTAGGGGTAGCCCAGGGCCTCCTCTCCATCCTGTCCTGTCCAACAATCTGCCATCCTGGAGCTGGGTAGAAAACAGCAAGCACTACCTACTCCTTCAGCAGCAGATCACTGACAGAAAAGCACTGAAAACCAACAGCAGTGCAGACTCAACTCGATTAGGTAACTATGTACAGAGGTGCGATACAGGACACAAAACTAGCGCATTCTTAAACAAAATGGGATTACAAGATAATTCATTTTTACAGCTCATTAATTTCCCAGATAAAATTAGAGATGTAGAAATCTTTACTTTCAAGGCCTGAGCATGGAGACTAGGCTTCTGCTTAATTAAAACACATCTCATTTGCTGCTTAATGTCCTGTGCCAGTATTGGCCCAACTGTCCCACACTTCAACAGTACTCCTCTAAGGAATTAGACATTGACGGGAAGGTATGAATTCCTACAGCAAATAATCATGTCTTCTGGGGAATGTTCGCCTAAAAGAATCACAATTTTGGGGGGCACTTCATGAAGTAAATCAGTCACACATACCAGCCCAGACATGAGACTGAGCAGTCCTTTGTTCCAACTCTAGAGAGCTTGATTTCCCTTTACACCTTACAGGGAGTGAGTACGGGCAGGACACACTCTCTGCCAAGCTCCAGCACACCAGTGCAAGAGGCCGTAGCTTCCGACCCAGCCCCACCTGCTTGGCCCTGTCTAGCTGGTAGAATTGTATTGCCTTCTTACTTTTTCCAGCTGGCCTGCTTCAGTAATTGTTTCCTAACTCATCTCAGTCAAACGGAGCTCGATTAATGAAGATGTGTAAAAATGAAACTGATGTTTTCTGTCTGCAGGAGTTTTGGGGGCAGGCTTGGGGACACTAAACCACACAGCTGACACAGCTAGAAGTTAAAGTGGATGTGTGCCAGCAAGGTCCAGAAACATCTATGCTTCACTTCACGATGATTCAAAATCTGGTGTTAGTACATGATTTCCTAACTCATCCCACCGTTATTATGACTCAAAACACGGTGTCAGTGCATAATGTGCTAACTCATCTCGTAAGCTGAGTGCTGTCTGTCTGTCTGCTTGCTAGTGCTGAGAATAGCACCCATCTCCTGCTTACACAGTGAAGTCACTCAGTTACGTGTCTGGCAGCACTGCTGCTGCTTTGTGTCCCGCGTCGGTATGCAGAGACACTGTGGTGTCCCATTTCATGACACGTAAATAGCGCTGTTTCCCACATCAGACCAACCCCATATTTCAGTAGCATACAGTAATTTCCCACTCAGTAACCGGAGTCCTTCATGCTCTGCACTACACACAAGAAGAAAGGGAATGACAGGCTCAATTCAATATCCTGAGAACCACGACAAGATACTGGTTCAGTCTGATGTTCAGGGAGCGATTTTACAAGAAACTAAATTGCCCCATTGTTACCTGTTCACTCATTGACAAAGCGACAACAATCAAAACTCCAGATACTTTTAGATAGATACCCTTATAGAAGCTCTAGACAGACTCTTAAAGATAAATTCAGATAGATACTCTTATAGATACTCTATAGATACTCTTTTACTCTCTGTCTTGTCTGAACAACACTAGTACTATCATCATTCCTGCCAAAAAGATAGAAACCATCAAAAGCCCCTTCCTTTTTGGATTGAGAAGGGGAATAAAGTCAGCCATCTGCTAAGACTTAAACCAGGCAGATCAAATACACTTTAATTACTCCCAGGAGACACCTACATTTTGGTTGCATCTTGTGCTCGGTGTCATTTCTAGTGCCTGATCTTAGATCCGTCCCGTCCGTCTGCACTCCTTCACCAAGCAGAGCACCTTCATGTGCTTGAGAATTTATATTGGAAAGGCAAACTAAAGCACACACCTGGATTTGCAAGGAACCTGTTGGGATGTATAGCTTCAACAGGGTTATGCACATTAATTTGCCTTACACCCCAGCATACTGACTTTGTAAGCATCAACGGAAAAAAATGCGTTCACATGCTTAGAGCTGGAGGTGCAGGTACAGAATGAACAAACAAACACACCCAGGCAAAAAAGGAGCACTAACCTGGAGAAAAACGCATCACTGTTAATGAAGGAGAGCTCATCTGTTAAATCCATCTCTTTCCAACGTGAACCACCATCTGCTAATCGGAGGCTGACCTGAGGTATTCCATCTGACAGGGCTGGTTGTGGCACTAGGCATGTTTGGCTGGATTCTTCCTTTGTGGACTTTGTCATCTACAGAAGCAGAAAGAAAAAAGAAACGTGAAAGGAAGCAAGGGCGGAGCAGCTTTTTCAGATAATCTGTAACAGAAAGACATTCCCTACCAGTGTACAAGCAGCAAAGAATATGACAAGGTGCAAAATAATATAAAATACACCTAGATCAAACATTCTGCTTGATAAATACTATTTAAAGAAAAATAAAGGTGTGTCTATTGAAGAACAGGAGCAAGAGTGAAAATAAAAAGGAAGTAAAATAAACAAAAAGTTATTTTCCTTATCACAGAAGACACACTAAAAAACTTCCCACTGGATTTGCTTCATGACACAACTGGAGAAACAGAAGCTAAAAGCAATTTTACACTTCTTTTCAATCCCCCTCCTTTCCTTTTTAACGGCAATTGATATCAACATGTGCCCTGGAAGGAAATTTCTCAGGCCATGAACATTCTGGGACAGCATTCTTTGCTGAAGCAGCCAGAACACAGAGTTGGAAGCTATGCTCCCTAAATCTAAGACAAAATTTCCAAGCATCACTGAATCCACCTACAGGAAGGCCAGGGCTCTTGCTCTGTCCCTTCAGCAGAAGCGTACAGAACGTTAACAGAGACAGCGCTGTGTCAGACAGGCGTCCAGTATCAGCGGCAGGTAATGGATGCTTAGGGGAGAAAGAGAGCAAGTTTGGAGGTGTGCCCCTAATGCACTGCCCCAGCTTTTGGCAGTCTGCGGCTTACTGCTTTTTTTGACTTGGAGGTTGCACCTGGTTCACTGTGTTTAACAGCAAATATTGAACCTAACCTTTGTGATTACGGTCAGTTTTCTCTTGTGTTCACTTCTATCTTTAGCCTTTGCTGGGAGTTTCACAATGTTGTTACACATTGATTAAACGAAAAACAAAGGTGCTTCTATTTTAGATGTGGTGACAGATAATCTTTCCCTTGTTTTTGAACTATGAGAACTTGCAAATAATTGTTCCTTATCCACCTTCCCCATACCATCACTTTATACTACTCCAGTAGTACTCTCTAATCAGACAGAAAAATCCTAGTTTATATAGTCTCTCATTTTACTGAAGTCATTCTGAAGCGTTTGATCCTTTTTGCTGCTTTTCTCTACACCTTTTCACCTTGTACTAAGCCCTTTTTGAAATGTAGCCAGAACTGCAGGCAGCATTGTAGATGTAGGCAGATTTAGTGGTGGCTTCTTATAAAAATCTAACTTTTAATTTGCTTTCATGATTGCTTACGGAGCTGACAGCTTTATGATGTTTCTGCCGTATCAAGATCTCTTTTCTGAAAACAATAGCTAATTTGGAGCTCATCAGCACACACATCTACAAAATTCGTGGGTTATTGGGGACAGTAGTTATCATAAAGTGGCAGAAATTCAACTAACCATTGTTTCACCCAATACAGAGCAAATTACGAACCTTCTGTAAGTCCCTGTAGACAGCTTTTAGTTTTTCCTACCTAGAATAATTTTCTATTATGAGCACATTCAGCCTTTTTCTGGGTCATTATTGAAGAGATTGAATAGCACAGATTCCAACAAAGATCCTGGAGGGACTTCACAGGCAACCTCTGTCCACTGATAACCGACCATATATTTTTATTGCTTTCTAATTATTAATCCATAAAAAGTCTTTCCTTCTAATCACAAGACATCTTTGTTTCTTTAAAAGCCTTTGATAATCCTATCAAAACCTGTTGAAAATTCAAGTGCACTACATTGTCTACGCCAATCCACGTACTCAATGGCTCCTCTGTGACCATTTTTTCTCTAAAGAAGTAATGCTGATACCTCCCCAATGACTCTAATTATACACTTGTTTATTAATCCTGCTTCCTGCTATAGTTTCTACAACTGCTTGACAGTAAGTCAGACTTCCTGGATCACTCCTGAACCCTTTTCATACCTGGCTTACCCTAAGATTTTTTTTGTGAAATTCTTGGGTTTACCTCTGTTTCAGAATGCTTTGTTTTGCCCACAGCTGTTTTCAAATGTTTTGCATGTGCTGAAGTTTCACAGGACAGAAGGCCACTTCTTACTGAGCTCTGACAAGAATAAACTGAAAAATATTACATATATGAAAGGCAAGGGGAAACCAGACAGATACGCTGAAAGCACTTCACAGTTTCAGCCTTAGGACCGCATGCTCTCAGTGAGATCCTGCCTTCGCTGACATTAGTGGGCATTTTGCCTGGATTCTAGATCTCACCTTGGGGCCACTGCTGGCTCCCAGCAATGCTCCGTTAGTCTGTCACCTGCAGCAGCCTCTGACTTCTGTGATGTACACACGACAGCAGCAATCAAAGCCTGGAAAGCAGCAGGAAGCCAGCCTTTCCACCCCACCATACTGTATGCATACTGACTGGAAGAACACAATTAACAAAGCTAAATAATTTTGCTAGCAGGTACTGCATTTGTAGGACCTGCCTGACACAATAGGAAGCGCTAGGGAACAGGCAACATCTACCGAACAGCAAGTTATCACATTGCCTCCGCGCAAAATGTTCATGAACTTTACACTGATTTACAGAAGCTCCTTATACTGGGGAATTCCATTTAAAAAATCGGTATTTCCTGTTCTGGTGCTCTAAGAGGAAAAAAGAAAAGGTTTGGTACAGTCTTCAATTCTTCTCATTTTCTGGATGAAATGAAAGGTCATTTGGATGCAGGCACTTCCAACAACAGGCACGCCAATCACACACAAGCTCCGCAAGAAAATTCTGTTTGAAAGATCAGATTCAAATTTAGGATTACCACTGAATTTTTAGGGCACTCGAAAATCATGAAGAAGTAGAAGGAAGCAGTGTTCTCCATCCTCTGTTGGATGTGATCTATAAACTAGCTATTGATAGCTTTGGAATACAATATCATAACATTCTAGTTATTTGTTTAGCAATATAGCCTACAAGTAATGGCAACTTATATCTGAATTAAACTTGCATTTACTTTCTTTCTGTGCAAAACTGCTTTCAGTTGCATCAGTATAAAAATCCATGCAGAAAAAAGTATCCCTTGAACTCATATGTACTAAAAGTTAAATAAACTTTTCAATTTAAGTAATGTCTTTTATCCTTAACAATAGGAAGGAACAATGTTCACCATCTCATTTTACAGTTTTTAGTGAGCCTGTGGAAAAGCCACCTGCACAACTATCACAGCAGCAGCACTTCACTGAAGTGCCCCTGAGATGAAGACGTGCCCATGGGCAGACAAAGACCTCTGTAATTTGAATTCCTCACAAAGCAGATTAAAGAACTATGGACAAAGGCACCCTAAATGCTTTTAGGGTGGTGGAGCTCTCAGGAGAAAATTTTTTTTGCATATTTCTTTGTTCATGCACACACATATGTTTCATGCAATGCAATCTGAGAGAACAATACCTTACAAAGTGAGGACGATACTTTGCAAAACAGCAATGTTGTACATTATTCATTATCAAGACGATACTGGAAGACAAGTGTATTTAGTTGTTAAATTATAGAAGAGAGTAAAAAAAAAAAAAAAAACCAAACCCGAATACTTTATAAAGGATATTCTAATTTTCCCCCATGCACCCATTTTCGCGATTAGCCCAAGGTGCAATCTTACCCTCTGGGGCATGTGCAGGATAGCCAGTGAAACCCTCAGGAGGGCTATTACAAAGGCACACAAGAAGTTCAACCATTAGTTTAGAAGGAAACAAAAAAAAGCTCCTATGGAAACTTCTTGCATGTTATAACACATTTCTATAGGCTGTACCTTCTTACGCTCTGTACCAAGTATTGTAGGAGGTTTGTAGTTACCTGTGCAGCACACCTTTGTTTGCATTTTGCTTCCAGAGCAGGCAATCCACTGAATACAAAGAAAGATTCAAGTGAGGTTGATAAAGTGGAAGAATCCCACTATTCTGCAGGTAAGGACCAACCTTAAGTACAAGGCCGTTGTTTTCAGCTTATCATGTTAAAAATATTAACAAACAAAAAAGCAAGCCACTGCCTATTGGTTAAAATACCATCTTGTACAGCAGCTGTTTCGCTTCTCTCAAGAAGACTTTTACATACAGTATCATGCTTTGTTTTAGCTCACAGCCCTTCGCAGTTGGTTCACGATGCTTTTGGGGTTATTTCCCCTCCATATTTGACACTGCATCATCAAGCAAATGTTAACCTGACTGTGTTGCTTATCTGCTTGATCACTGTTACAAAGTCTAGTTAGAGGCAAGCAGCTAGCCTTAATGACTGGATGATGGGGCAGAGTGTACCACCTGCAAGTGACACAAAACTGGGAGGACTGACATGCCAGAGGGTCCTGCTGCCATACAGAGGGACCTCAACAGGCTGGAGAAATGGGCTGACAACAACCTCATGCAGTTCAACAAGGGGAAGTGCAAACTCCTGCACCTGAGGAGGAACAGCCAGTACATGCTGGGGGCCACCCAGTTGGAAAGCAGCTGGGCAGAGAAGGACCTGGAAGTCCTGGTGGACAAGCTGACCATGAGCCAGCGATGTGTCTGTCCTTGTGGCAAAGAAGGCCAGTGGTGTCCTGGGCTGCATTAGGAGGAGTGCTGCTGGCAGGTCAAGGTGATCCTTCTCCTCTGTTCAGCACTGGTGAGGCCACACCTGGAGTGCTGGGACAAATTCTGGGCTCCCTGGTGTTGTACAAGAGAGACATGGACACACTGGAGAGAGTCCCGTGAAGGGCCATGAAGATGATTAAGGCACTGGAGCATCCCTCCTCTCAGGAAAGGCTGAGGGAGCTGGGACTGTTCAGCCCAGAGAAGAGGAGGCTCAGGAGGGATCTTACCAATGTGTACAAATACCTGAAGGGAGGGTGTAAAGAAGACAAAGCCAGGCTCTTTTCAGTGGTGCCCGGTGACAGGACCAGAGGCAGCGGGCACAAACTGAAACACAGGAGGTTCCCTCTGAAGATCAGGAAACACTTTTTCACTGTGAGGGTGACAGAGCACTGGCACAGGCTGCCCAAGGAGTTTCTGGAGTCTCCATCCTTGGAGATGTTCAAAAGAACTGAAGATATGCATTGCTGCATACTGAGATGCATAATGTGGTGTGGCACATGTCAAAGGAGAATTTTGTCCCAGGCAAAATCTAACCGATATGGTCTGACAAAGAGAAATCTGTAATTCTTTGTAAGTACACAAAAAGCTTAATTTTGGAAGACAACACCACTAAATCCATGGACAATCCCAAAGAACAGGGTTGTTTTGGCTGAAGAGCAAATAATTTGGTATTTGTCTCCTGAAAATTTTTTATCTGGTTAATCTTAATCTCAGACTGCATTTGACAAAGATCAGATTCAGCCTGAACCAGGTATGTTGTGGGCTGCTGCATTATAGTGACAGGCTGTGGCTGATGAAAGCACAGGCTATGCCAAATCTGCTACTGTGTAATTTAAAATACATCTTAATTCTCAGCTAAACACAAGTAAAATAGTATCAGATGCTACTGAGGATCAAAGTGACCATCTCAATAAAGGACAGCCAAAATACTAAAGAGACACCAAAGAGCAGACAACTATGAGGAATTATTAGACCATTCATCCCGCGTCTGGCTTTCAAGTTTTGCTGTCTCAGAAAGTTCAGAGACAAGGAACTGCGTTGGCAGTTTTAATAGAGACTAGTCAGTTTTATGACCAGTATAAACATACGTCATGATGGGTGCTGAAGAAAGTACAGGAAAACCTTTCCCCTAGAGCACAAGCTGACCAGTCAAGGTGGCATCATGCAAATGCCAAGATTCCTCATAACTGACTGGGTGCATCACAGAGATGTTTCACCTCCCTGTGAGGTGTCAGAAGATCAAAGACAAATATGACATATATTCTAAAAATCTGAAGCAGTATGGCGACTCTAATCTTTCTCTGTTTTTGAAGAACAGAGATTCCTCCACACCAACTTGTCTGGAGAGCTCTCAGCATATGCATCAAGATGGAGCAAAGACACAGATCCTTAGCACAGGTCATCCTACTTCTCTGAGTACCCCGCTCATTTTCTCAAGGAGGAAAAAAGAAAAAATTCCAATATTGCAAGCTGTGCATGAACACGTAAATAATTAGGGCAATTCGTACCCATTTGAGTAAATAATTATGAGGTCTAAATGCAGAACTTTTGGAAGAAGCTAGCTGTGAGCTATTTAAATGTTTATATTTAAATGCCATAATTGAAAGAATGATAAAGATGTTTCCATAAGGTTATCATTAAAAAAACAGGAGGTATTTACAACACATACAGCACATTCTTTTATTTAATACTGCATCAACATAGTGCTCTTCCAGACAATAGAGAAACCTCACTCAAAAACTTCCTTAATAATGAAATGGTACACTTAAGAGTTGTCCACCAAAACAAAGAGGTCCATAATTACCCTTTGAAGGGCTTCATATTTTATCAGTTTAGGGCTCTGTCAGCTTACAAGTTGTGTATATCAATACAAATATTCTTCAGAATAGGAAAAGGCATGTTTCTTTGCAAAAACCTAGGCATGGCTGAGCGATGGGAAATGTAGAATGTTGTTTTCTTTCTCACTCAAGTCTCAATTTGGTTAGGACAACATAGCGAGCTATCAGCACAAACCTTACAAGTCAATCTATCCATTCATCAGCATTACCTCTGCTTCATGAATGACTGAGAAAGGGAGACCATTAGCCCGATGCACCTCTCGCCTGACTGCTGACCAACCTGATTCAACAAATTGTGTCCAGTCAAACAACCAGGGAATGAGCCACCTGCTGAAATTACCCCGGCTTGGTATGCGGCCATTGATACCTCTTGAAACAAACAGATTGCATTCACTCCATTTAAAACACCGACTGTTCCAATAGGATTTCTAACCACACATACACAGAGCTGTAAGCTTCTACTAGGGTTACTTAACAGTAATGACAATGCCAGTGAATTATATCAGGCCTTGCTTGGAGACAGACTTCTGCTGGAGGGTTTAGGTCATCCTATGTTGCCCCAGAAAATGAGGTGGAAATTTCTGATGCCTTTCAAGTCATTCAGTGAATAGACCAAGTATTTATGCTGCACTAGCGTTGTTCTCCAAAGCTTCATAGTGCAGCCAGCTCTCACACAAGACCAGCTCCACCTCCATTTTATTGTGGTCAGGGACTTCTGGGATGCATCTGGATGGGATGAATCTCCTGCAGCTGTGAGCACCATACATCTGCCAGGCCCAAAGGGCTTCTGAAGGCAGGGATAATTCTGCAGTCAGATTTTTCAGTTACATTCCCCTCACACTTCTTATAATATTCTCTCACCTTCCAGTCCTATGCTCCAAAGGAGGGCCTGATTCATTAGGTTACTGGCCACGGCACAGAATTTCTGTGTGCGAGGAAGCAAGTGCCAAAGTTGCAGTTTGAATGCTATGTGTACTACGCTAGTAGGGACGAAGATGTCAGAGAGGCTGTGGAACAACATAATCTAAACATACCTGAACTACAGTGGCATTTTTGTCCATAATAGCAGAGCTTAAGGCAAGTCTTTAAGCCTGGACTGAACTTAAAGCGAGAAAAGAGAAGTCTCTAGTAAGACTGCCGTATATCCTAAAAACGGGCTTGTGCTCAAACACTTGCCGAAGCATAGATTCAGTTCAGAAAGTAACAAAACGTAAAAAAGAAACTAAAAACCACCTTTATTTGTCACTTCACCTAACCCCTACAATATTGATTTTAAAATCACATAGGCATATTGGAACTGACAAGTTCTTCTCAAAGAAAAAATGCTTCACCATGCTAAATTACTGACACTGGGAGACAAAGATCAATAGCTCTATAACTCTTATCAAGTTTAGCAGAGAGTCAGCACAGATAACACAAGCAATAACGCCTACTTGCAAAATCCATTTATCAGCTCCATAACCAGAACCAAGCCCCAAATCCCTCCTTGATTAACTGCCACACTGAAATCATAAAGTCACGATGAATGCAGTCATCCTTACAATCTGTGCTGCTGCCACTGCCAAATTTGGATTTCTCTTACTCTACTTGTATTTTTAGGCATAAGATCACTAAAACACCTCCTCTGTATGCCACCCTACTCAAAGTTCTAAATTTGATGTGATCCTGAAGTGTGTGAAGTTCTGAAGTTCAACTGAGTTCTGATGTTTTATGCAAATGCTTTTGTCTTAATGAGGACAAGACCCTTTGGACTGAGTACTATCTTCCTTGAAACCACATCAACTACAGCCTCCATATTTGACAGAAGCCACTGCAACAGCAGAGCTATTTAAATGTTTAAAAGTAAACACATACTTAAAACCTTTGTTAACACTTCATGATTCTAGAGGTAGGGAGCTAGCAAATGCTCTCAGAAAGCCTATGAAATTCAAGCACAGATATGCAGATACCACGTTTCTAGTTCCAGAGTTAGTTCCCTTGTCACTGGCTGTGAATCCCATAATTTAGTTTCAGTAAACTTTCTCAAAGTTAAAGTCGCGTCTCTGTTACAGACTGGTCAAAGCCCACAGACTTCAAATTGTACAGGAATTACCTGTGTCAGGCTTAGGACCGTTTCCTTGTTCGTAACTGCTGTACTGAATTTTGTCAGTCTTCAGTGGAGTTTTAAATTGATGCTGTAACAGCAAGCTAATTACTAATAGTGTTGCAGATACCCAAATCACAATAAACTGTCTCTAACTGCACCAGATCCACAGAGCTAACCTAAATGACGAGAAGTTAGACATTTATTTTACTTATTAAAGTTGACAGACACGATTCTGAGGATTCTGGTCTGCAGGTGCAGCAGAGAACAGCAGCCCACAGCTGAGCGTACAGCCAGTCCACTGCAAACTGAAATGAAATGCTTAAGTCTCTGATTTGGCAACTGCACCCATCAATGAGGAATGTCAGCGAAAGGTATGCTGAAGACTCCCTGACAGACTGAAAAAAACAGAAAAAAAGCTCAAAAGCAAAACAAGCATGCATGCCTTCACATCAGGGAGATACACTGCCTAGTTTCTAAGTAATATACAGGAAAAACTACATAATCATTAAAATACCTCTTTCTTCTTGAGGCAATACCAAATTCCCTTTGTGTATGTTTTCCAGGACAATATGAAATAATACTCTCTTGCATTCCTTCTTAGAGATTTCCATTGGCCTTAATGCATTGCGAAAGACTCTAGCCTTTGGGGTTTTCTTTTGGTTTTGGTTTTTTTTTTTTTTTTTTTCAGTTTCTCATTTTAAATTTACGTAATTATTTCAGCATACAAATTGCTGATAACCTACATCTGCCCCATGTATAAGCCTGGTCACACATACTCTTGCCGAATCACCCATAAATTCATTTTTGAACTCCAAGGACCTCAAATTCCCCCTTCTCAACTGCTGTGTCCACACTCCCAGGCAATACACTAATACATCAGGCTGTCTGTGCTTTCTTTTATGCTCACTATCCTGAACGTAGAGCCAGAGCATCCTGACAAACAGCAAGGATAACGTTAAGTATTTCTATCCAAAGCTTAAGAGTTCTCACCTGACTACAGACACACTGTTCCTCTGGGAATAACTTCTGCCTTTCATTCACTTGGTTTCTTTGGACTCTTCTAGCTTCAACAGAAGATATAGCAAGAGTAAGAAGCACAAATATGGCCAGGTGATCACAATCAGAGGAGAGGTGTAGAAATTAACTTAGAAGGCTGACTATGGTGATGATTTCTGGTTTCAGTTTCCCACAGGGCAGACTTTCTGCTTGTGTCTCTGTCCAGCTGCCCATTCAAAACAATAGTGAGAGCAATAAAAATTATGGTACATTACGGTAGTTACAATGGGCATCATTTGATATTTTAATACATTCTTAAAATAATTATGCCACCTCCAGTGAAGGAATCTTAAAGCAAATGCTCTGTAAATATCAGCTATGCTGTTAACAGGCAAATGCTAATGAGACCATCAAAAGCCAAGGAACAGAGGTAAGTTGTACAGCACCCATCACATTCCTCCATCCTTCCTGTTGGCTAACTGAGGTGTAAACAAGGATGTGTTTGCCAAAGGATTTCTGCGTTAGAAAAGTGTGAAGCTGTGCCAAAGTTCAGAGCTGCTTCACTGAAGTCCATGTAAGTAGGCTGGAAAGTCTCAAACAAGCTGCTGCGAAACCTGTCTTTCTCCATGTATGGTGCTCCTCTCGTTCACAGCATGATAATGAATTACACAGTAATGAAAGAATTTGCTGCCTAAAAGACACTGTTGGCACTGGCCTGAACTGTGCTATATCCCATAAAGTGCTGCAGATCCTTCAAGGAAAATAAATTACTTTTACCTCTGTATTCCTCCTGCCTCGCAATACCGTATGGCCAACTCATTAACAAAGGAATCTGAAGAACTGAAATGAAAACTGCAAAGGTTCACTCCACCTACCCACCCTTCAAGCACTTTTCCTTCTCAGCAATAAAGCAAACTGTTTACGAACTCTGTAAAAAAAGCAGGTTCAGGCCTTAGGGATTTGGAAGAGAGGAGGAGCAGCACTTCCAAGCACACCGATACACTGGCACTACATGTGCCCAAGCCCAACTAGAACGTTTTTTTTATGGCCCTCTGAATCAACACCGGGTAATACAGATAAGCTGGGACTCCACTAGAAATTCCACTAGACCATGGAACAATCCAGCAAAAAGGGGTTATAAACTTCCTGTTCCTGGAACATTGACCTCTGAACTAGAAAAACAATCAGAAAATACACTCTGTACTGTAACAGGATCTTCAAGATGATCTCATAGGTCTTTTCCATCTTCCATCTTCATGGCATTCTATCTTCATTATAAGTATACCTTTAAGTACGAGTCATCGCAGGCAAATGGCTCAAGTGAGTCAGGTAGGTGTGTTAGATCAGATTGTTCTGTCACTTGCTAGCAAAAGTTAGAAATCAACATTCCTGCACTATTAAGGTGAGTGTGCAACAGTCAGTGATTGCAGGAACCACACAGTACAATAATTGCTTTCATTATGTTGAATGGAGATGAAAAACGAGAACAGAAGTGCGTGAACTAAAAGCAGAAAACCCTTTGATACACACTATTAACTGCTCCGTCATGGGTTCTGTAACAGGATGCGTAGACTGATGTGTTTCAGTATAAAAATGCACTTAGTTTACACAAAATAATGCTTCCAAGGGAACAGGAGATGTGTATGCTGAGAACACAACAAGCAGCTCTAGCTAAGAACCTGTTACACATTAACCTCCACAGGCTGTGGCAAGAGAGCTTACTTGCACTGGGCAGAGTGCATACAAGTGTATTTTTGTAGTTCTCTAAAAAAAGATCGTATATGCAATTTATTCCAACACTTGCAAATCTCCTGCCCCCTCCCTATCATCCTCCAATCCTTGATGGTTTTTACAAGGCGATCTTTAGCACTAGATTATACCACTCCTCCTACAAACTGCCTGTTTTCTCTAACTTTACAGCATATCTTTACATTAAGACAAGGGGAAGAATTTGCCACCATTAAAATGAAATATGCAAGTTGAAAGACAAAAGCTAAAAGAAGGTGCCAGGTGGGCCAAACACTCACATTTTCAGGCTGCCTAGGTTCCTAGGTTACTTGGAAAACTTAAAGAAAAAAACAGAACTTCAAATACAGTTCAAGCTGAGAATCTGCTGTTGTCAATGTTTTATTCTTAAATATTACCTCCTGAAGGACTGGCAGTCTGTTTGATGTTACCCTTTGAAATACAAAAAGTAGAAAGAACATGTGCTCATTTCCAATAGGATGCCACACTTCAGTAACTAAGCATGTTTTGCAATATATTTTGTTTTTTAAACATTCTGTGAACTTGCAGCTCAAAAAATTACGTAATTTAAGGTACTTTTGACTATAGCTGTACTGATTCCTAACTCTAGTGGCAGAGATTAGTAACGGTACATCTTCAGAAATCTGTCCCTGGCACTCTCAGAACACTCTCTGGTATTGGGATTCAAACAATAAACTTAAGTCATAATTTTCAAATGTAAAGTCAGGCACCTGCATTCCACATGGAAAACTGAAAAATTTAGTCAAGTCACATTTGCAAAGACTTAAAGAGCAGATGTCTGTCTGTGTTTCTGATAAGAAAGATTAATCAATTACACCAGCTTTTATATTTGCAAAAAAAAAAAAAATTTAGTATGTAATTACCTATATTTCTGTGCATCCCCAAATTACTGAAGGTTGAGAATTCTTTGCAATTTCTATCTATTAATTTGTAGTGTTGCTTGTGAGACTGTTGAAACTATGGGATGAAATCTGTCGTGCTTTTTAAAACCTGATTTCCTTTAAAACCAACGACATGGCTACTACACAGCTAGGATAAATCCATTTGGAGCCATAAAACAACTAGCATGCATCCCAAAAGCATCACTCTTCTAAACCGTTACAGACATCCACAGAATGGTGTGAGGAGTAAGACTTATTAGCAATTGCATACTTTCCATTTTCTCATATAAAAAAACCTCCAGTACACATACTGGATACAAAACTCAAGCTCCAGCTTTGTTTTGCTCAACTGTGTATGCTCAGCAATCAGTGTAACCTGACTGTTTACATCTGAAAAATTACCCAAATCCTGCCTACTGTCAATATCTGCCAGCAACCACCTCTCCATCCCACACCCCTGGAAAAGACAATCCCACCTGGAATAACTGCTACCTCCTGCCTATCGACTCTGAATGATGCAGCAGAGTCTCTCCAAAACCTGCCTAAACTAGAGTACCTGCTCACCATGGCATCGTCTCCCACCATCAAGCCCCAGTACTGTTACTATGGGAAATCTTCTACTATCAAGAGTACTTGGGTCAAAGTAAACAGTCAGCATCTGTACAGGACACTGTCAAAACCCCGGTTTCGAACCAAGTTCTTTAATGATTGCTAAGCAAGAATTGAGAAGATCATGGGGAAAGCCAGAGAGTATTCATTTAATTTCCTAACTTTGATAGGCAATATTTATTGGTAAATGGTTCAGTCAGAAGCATGTCAGCATAAAGCACAGCTTCTAGCCATCTCCTACGTCTGCAAATGTAGCAAACTGAGAGACTTTCAGATCTTTCCAACCTTGCACTGTAATAAGAACAGCTTCCATTGGCCCATTCTAAATCATGGACTGTTATTTTCCATGAGATGTATTACCTTCGTACCAAAACTCCCAAATACTTTATATTGCTCAAACAGCCCAACAAGTCTGTAAGCTCCCTCAGGCATGCCCGAGATCACCTTTTAACTCTGGGTTAACATAGCAGTGCTTTCTGACCCTCAAATAAGATTCTTAGGTAAGACTCTGCTACAAATGCTAGTCATTATCAAAAAGCACTACAGAGCACAGCTGACTTGTTCATACCCCCCAGAACAGAAAAGAACTCACTTCATTCAAGTCCCAGCCCAGCATTCTCACACCTAGAATCAGATGAATTATACTGGCACAGGGAAAGGTCCTCTTCCTTAGGAAGGCTATTGTGTTGGTAAAGAAAGTTTTCTCTCTCTCTGGCAGATTCTTTGCAAGTCATACAAAATGCAGATTTTACAATG
Source organism: Pterocles gutturalis (assembly GCF_000699245.1). Classification (NCBI taxonomy): domain Eukaryota; kingdom Metazoa; phylum Chordata; class Aves; order Pterocliformes; family Pteroclidae; genus Pterocles; species Pterocles gutturalis. The sequence goes on from NW_010102073.1 coordinate 28,241, forward strand.
CATGAGACTCCACCTCAATAAAAGCTTTAACCCAATTAACTATGGAGACCTCAATGATTAGGAAAGATTAGAACATCCCTAGAATACTCTTTGACCTATTTATTCTTCAAGAGAGTAATCCTTTAACATCAAGAAGCACTGATGCTAATAAAGACAGGTGGCTCATTACTCCAGCTCCTACCTTCCTCCCACATGAATGAAGAAACACAATAGGTCAAGGGCATCCTTAAAGGAGAGACTAAATCGCAGGCAGGGTGTAAGATACTTAGCAATGTCTCTTACTCAGCTACTCTTCCTGCACTTATTCCTCTGCTTATCTCTTCAAACGGACTGACTGATCGGGATTACTGGTGGAAGGGCAAGAGTGTTCAATTACATATTTCTTTTCAATTGTGTACTTAAGTGAGTTTTAGGAAGATGACTAACACCAGCAGAAAAGACTGAGAAAAACCCTGGCACAAAAAGACCTCATCTCCCACATCCTGAATAGTTAGCATTACTGGCTCTAGATGAGAGCCTTGGCAAATTTTTGGTAAATATCAATGGAATGAGAAAACACTTGCTACAGTAGGTCAGCTTTAGTTATTCATCATACCTCTTCTCCAAACAGAATAAACTGCACTGGTTCCTTTATCCATTGCCAATACTAAGAGGGATTCATACAGCATACTTTTGCACTGTTACCTGGCTGGGATGCAAAGTTCAAACTGAACAGAACACTACCCTTGCTTTTAACCTTTTCAACAAGTTGTTGAATGGGCATAAAAGTTGTTAAGTTTCAGCCTCAGTCAGGTGCAGTCCCAGAGAGATCAAACTGCACAGACAATTTACAGTCTTTTGTATTTGCAGCACACTACTACACTGTAACACAAGAGTTTAAATGCATCTGATTACAATTGCCCCAGTAAGGAATTAGGAAAAAACTTAAAAAGAGTTAGGAAAAACAACAGTTACACACTATGCTCTACTTAATGATAGATGTAAACTTATTTGTTGATAACTTGTTATTCCAAGATATGTTTGTAAGAATCTCATCATTACTGCTGTGCTCACCCTCTCTTTCCTGCGTGGTTCAGTAATTAATCTCTTTCTGGCCTCACAAACTGCATGATGAGAAGAAAGTGGCCTGTGGGATTTTCAGTTCAAGTTTAAATGCTGCTAGAATGCACCAAATCTATTTTGTTAGCTGTTAATACCTAGAAGAAGATCTTAATTACAACAAACTCAAACTTTATCAATGTGAAGCTTTTTCTTAACTAAGGCACAGATTAGTTTTTTTACGGAAACAAGGAGTCAGATTCCCTTCTGATACAGAGAAGTGCAGCTCTGAACTTCACCAAAATGTCATCCAATTTACTGCATCAAAGTATTTGGCCTTGTGCCCCAAAAGCGAATGATTGTTTGCTCACTGACTCCATGCAGAGGCTTTGATGGAAAATCCAGTTGTCAGTGCAGTGATTAACGCTGCAAATGTCAGTACTAATTTTTCATTAGAAAAAAAAAAAAAGTCATAGTAGCTTGTAGGGAGGATCTGACAGAGATCCATAAAGTCACAGGTGGTGGAGAGAAGATCAACAGTTCACCATCTCCTTCAGTTAAAAAAATAAAGAAAAAAAAAAGAAAAAACCCCCAGGTGACCTTCAAATGACACTAGTAAAAGCCATGTTTATAACAAACAAAAGGAGTCAGTTCTTCATGTGAGAGGAAGCAATTTATGGCACTCTTTGACAGATGACATGGTGGAAGCAAAAAGCTTACAAGTGTGCAAGGAGGTACACAAGGCAATTACTTTGGACACCACTAAATACACAAACCACATCAAGACCAGGAAAGCCTCTGAGAATAGTCATGAACTGGTACAGTAATTGAAGGAAACGCCTTGCCTTATTCTTACTCCTCCCTGGACATCTGCTTACAGCCAGTGTGGGAGGCAGGACACCAGGCTAGATGGATCCCAAGCCTGAGCCAGTACAGCCATCTTATTGTAGGATGAGCAGCCACTAAGAGGATTATCCAGTGAATTCGAGGCTGTGAAATGATTGCAGAAATGATGCATTAGCTGATTGCACCGGGACAGCCTGCAGCAGCTGACTCTTTACTGGGTCTGCAGCTGTACACCACAGAGGAGGGAATATTCAGTTTCTCTCAGCAGTGCCCCATGGAGCAATGCAACGCAGCCTTCACTTCAGGCAGGTGTCAGCAGGGTCACACCTGCAGTTTTTCCCCAGGCTACAACAGAAGTGAACAACAGTGTTGTCCATGGAGTTTGGAAGAAGCGGAGAGTTCCGGTCTCTCCCTTCATGTGATGTTGGAGCAGGGAATACTATCCAAACCAATGCTGTCCCCTGCACAATGTTCCCTGGAGCGCGGCAGTGCAGAAGTGACACGCAGCAGGGCTATCGAAGGTGCCAACACAGAAGCAAACGGGCCACAGTAATTACAGAGCTGCTCTTCCTCCCACTCACATGAAGAAAAAAATACAGAATCTCTTCCCCTCTGTGGTAACACAATATAGATTATGGTTGATTAAGGCTCCATAAGACACAAAAATTATCAAATATTTTATGTTTTTAAGACTAAAATTGTGTAGCCGATGGCACGGGGATTTTCAAAGGCATTTTGTAATTCACGTGGTCACAAGTATTTTCATGAATGTTAACTGGATGGAATAACTAATTTTTATTCAGATATCAGTTCATAGAGTCATCATTCAGCGGCACAGATAGCTTCAGGAAAAATACAGACAATGATTTAACATGAACAATAACTTTAAAACGTATCTTTGCAATGTATTAGGTATCCTTTCCATTTTGTACCCATAATGTGATTAAAACATCCTTGTTAGAAGAGGGAACAATGTTATCAAAGCTGTTAAACATTCTCTTATCTACACAAAGGACGTCACAAAGATTGAAACAGCTAGTGTTTATATAGGGGCTTTTTGCCTTGGTTGCTATTGGCATATAGGAGGAAAAGTAAAGCTGATTCGGTATCTATCTGATGTTCTACCTTGCTGTCATTTACACTGTACTTTAATAACCAGAATCCAGCAGAGCTGTTTCAGACAGAAGTAATAAAAAGCAAAATCTCAGTTTGCAAAAAACACATCACTGCTTTTCAGTATGAAACTAATACCCTATTCAGTTCCCCTTTCATTTCCTTTTGTTCTTTCAAGACTATTTATATATATGACCTCTTACCTGAGACCATATCTCTTAATAAACAGCTAAAGGTTACTCTGTTTCGCTTCAGTACAACCTTAACCTACTGCAATTATTGCCATGAAACACACACAAAGGTCATGAATTGTGATGTGAAAGCAAGAGGGAGATGCGGAAATCCATTATTTTTAGAGAGGACTGCAATATAGAAAAGGAAATAACAAAACAGTAATAATCCAGTGATACACCTCAACACTGGCAGCTACATCTGTGGAATATCATGGTATTTTCTAGGAGGAAAAGAAAAATGAATCTCCAGCTGTCCAAGAGGACTGGTTACTGAATGCTGCAAAAAGTTGAACTGATAATGCTGGGATCAAATACCATTTCAGAACTTGCAAAGGGTTACAAAGACTTCACAGAGTGAAAACATTATCTTCCACGCCCGTGGCCCACAATTTTTAAGTGCCCTTGATACACTAGCTGGCAGGGTTAGGATGTCATGCAATAGGTTAATGAGCATACACAGAATGTGTGAGGTACAAAGAAGACGCCTGAAGTGGACTTAAAGACTAAAAAACCAAGTGACAGAATTGCTGGGTGTACCGTGTGTGTGTGTCGCTGTGTCTGCGTGTGTCTGTGTGTTCAATAACAACAGGGCTAAATCAGTTCCAGGGGAACATTTTATTCTCCCTTGCAATTTTGAAAACGGGACTCTGATTTATCTATTTACTGTAATGTTATTCATAAACAGAAAAAGTATGATCTAAAAGAAAAACGTGACCTAGCTATGGGAGAAACCCAGGCTCTCCAAACCTGCATCTCACGTTACAGCTGCTTGAACTCAGTCTTGGAAAAGCTCAATTGCATTTCTGATTTAAAAAACAAAATACAAGGAAAAAAGGGTTTTCATACATGGAATTCAACAACATTACTTTTAAAAGGCGTATCTGATGTTGCAGTAAATTAGGGAGTCCTAAGCGTCTTTATATTGTTCTAGCTACTAGTGTAAGTTTTCCAGAAAGCAGAGAACAGAACCCTTTAACAGTGAAACTGAGATGTTCACTGCTGGCAATTAAGGTCAAATGCTGCTGGGATCTGCTGGGTAGATCAGATTTTCAAGAGCGTACATATCCAGACACACACGGAGTGTCTGACCCCTTGTGTCCCTTGTATCACATACTCCTGTCGCTCTTAGACTGCCCTGAGCCCTCTTTATCACAAGTAAATTTTGGGACACCAGAAGCCCTGCCAAGCACTGGATGTCACAGGCACAGCAGGGTGTACCAACCAGCTTCTCCTGGACAAACTGTGATCTTCACAGTACTCAAAGGGGGGCTTTTCAAAAATGCATAGGACTTACAGTATGTCAGTGAGCATTTCACTACTCTTACAATGGGAAATAAATAATTCAATGCTCAGCCGTTCTGAAGCTCCCACCTTGAAAGTACCACAAATGAAGCTAATGGCAGAGGTCATCAAGAATTAAACCCTTACAGGCTGAAAAACATCTTACACTTCTTTAAATCTGTCCTTGTTACAAAGACAGCCCTGCTGATTTCTACAGAGGGAATAATGCTGATCATTTTGTGTAACTTGATTAACTGAATGCCTAATTAATGAGAAACAGAATAAACATTGGGAAAACTGAACAAGACAAACTGAGAGACTTGTCTTAGTAGAAAATTTCTCATCCTTCTGTTAACCTCCTTTTAAAAAATATAGCAAGGATGCTCAGAAACAGCTGGCTGGAGCAGGGACTCACATGTTTATTTCACTGTACCTTGTCTCTTGGCACTGACTTTGACACTTCCCTTTCAAAAGATGTTGTACTGACTGAGATGGACTGCTCCCAAGGACTAAATTGCGATGTAACAACCCCACACCCCCAAAAAAACCCAAACAATGAATGAAATACATTTCAAGTAAAACATGGGCAAATCCAGACTGGGACACACATATACATACGGATCTTATTTTCTCTACATTTTGGCTATGTGATATTATCATGGGGCAATGATAATACCACTGGACATTCGTTTAGAGAAAACAACTGTCAGAGAGTAAAAGCAAAATTCTTAAGCATCTCAACTGCAAAATTTGCCAGCTGGGTTCGAAAAATTTGTAGTATACTAGAAATAGGGACAGCAGGATAGAAAGAGACATTTGGTGTATGCCCCTGTTCCCTTTAGACGTGCTAAATCTTAGCAATTTTATCCGCATAATGTGTTAAAATGGAAATCTTGTTGGTGAAATTCTAGATAAAGAAATATCAATATAATGATTTCTCACTTTTATAGAGTTTAGCATTAACATATCTGTGTAAATATTCAGGACAGCATTTAGTAACACCACAAGTGACAGATTTATAATCTCGTGAATGCTCTAATGAACTTCAGAAACATTCTGTTTTAATAATACATATGCGGAGGTGTCAAAAACAGCAGAGCTAGAAGCACTGGAAAGTTATTTCAAAATTACTCAAGGAATTGCTTGGGGATCATCTGATTTTTCCCTTGCCTTTCTGAATCACAGCCTAAACCCAACTGTCCTCCTCACTCCAGACTGAATCTGCTATAGGTGAAGGGTTTGGAGGCCTATCAACTTTCCCCTACAAATCTCATATTCCTCATTTCCTGTCAGCTCGTATCTTAAAATGTCATTCTGGCTGAATCACTATATGCCCTTACTACAAACATGCCCACCTGCTCACTGGTGGACAACTGCAAAGTGAATACTAGCTGAAGAAATACTAAACAGAAAACCAGAGACAGACTTCCACAGGTGCTCTTTCTCCTCATGCACTTTCCACCCATCTTCTCATCTCCCACGTGTATCCACCTACCCTTGCGGGCTCCCCAGCCCAGGCAGGAGAAAACTGTCATGACTTGCCCAAATAAGGGGATACTGAACGAAATGAAATGTTTGTTGAGACCTTCAGAAAGGATATTCAAAGGACATCTGTCCCCTTGCCTCCTGATGGGAAAGAATTAATCCAGTACTGAAAGCCGACCATTAACACGATCTAAAAGGGTCCCAGACATGAAAGAAGAATGAAGGAAACTATCTAGACCCTGCAGGCTTAGCCAGGGCAGCATAACATGGATTAGAAGTGGATGCCTTTTCACCTGATGTAAATGAGGGACTGCTTTTGTGTCTGCTGAATGTATAACTGCAGGGCCAAAGCACTAAGGTGGCAGGGAAGGGTGACTTATTTAGGGGGAGCTCACTCAGCTATGGAGTTTTCAGCAGTTTCTCCTGGATCTTGCCAAGGGATTAGATCCTCAGGCTAAGGTATTTAAGTGAAAACAGCTGAGGAAGGGAAATAAACATTTAGTAGTGAAGATCTTGCTTTATGCGTCTGGGGAAATAACCTGAAACATCATGGCTTTCAGTGGAGATGGAGCTTTACAACTGATGGCAAAGGGAGCAAAATCAAGCCAAGACAGAGAACTTTTTGACCATCTTACCTTTCTCACCTCTCCCCAGGGATGAAAGGCTCAAATCCTACAAAGGGGTGAATGATCTGGTCTGAGTGTTCAATTGGAAGGAGCAAGCAAGCACTCCACTTTAAAAGAGTGCTGCCAAAGTCAGCTGGAGCACTCTCCTCGACATAAAAAAAAATGCACTGAGACTTGCCTGGCTGGGCACCACACACTTCACACACACCAGGTACCAACAGATGCAACTACATGCAGTGGATTGCTTGCCTCCTTAGAAAACTAACAGCAGGCTTGCAGAGGTGCATGCACTTTTGCTGCCATTTAAAGTACAAAGAACTATTTTGCAAACTAATCCTCCCAACTGAAATGGCAGCTTTTGTTAGAAGACTGGAAACAAACAGGATAAAAATGCAAGAAGTTAACCGCATCTGAAATAAAAGAGTTGTTCTGAAACTATTAGTTTTTGCAAAAGCCAGCAAGGGACCAATTTCTGTAGCTCTTCAGGGCACGAAATCTGGCTGTTCAGAGGTCATCAGAATGCACCCACATTATGTTCACAATGTTGAAATTGCACATTTATAATTTCATAATTTTACTTGATTTTGTATCTTCAATTTTTAATTTGATTTTAATGTCATATTTTTAATTTTATAAATGGACTTGCTTTCTCTTCTGCATTGGGTGAACACAGCTATATATTCTACCACCCAGCAGGGGAAGAAAGGGAAAAGCCTTTCACATTCCTGTCCCAAATACATAATCAAGCCAGGAACAGCATTACATCCTCATCATTCCAATGCTTGTGTTCCAGTGCAAACATTTATGTTCTCTGAGTTGACCAGTTCTTAAAACTAGAAGTGCTCTGTCAAGAAGGTGCTAGAGGGGAAAAAGTGAAAAGAAAGAGAAAAAAAAAAAATTTAACCCTGCATGACTAGGTAATAAGTTGTATGTTTTATCTGAAGACAATACTGAGCTTAAAAACATCATACTACCAAAGATGACATGTTTCAGCTGAAACCAGTGGAAGGGGTAATTCCAGGAACCTCCCAAGAATGAATCTCATAATAGTTTGCCTGCCCAGATTTCCCTTGCCACCTGAACTAAATAAAAATCCTCTTCGCTGCCTATCTTAGAACATTAGAGAAGCCTAATCACTGTTATTCATTACAGTTGTAACAATACAACACTGGCTAGCTATACAATACAGGATTATATGCAGCTGCAGTTTGAACAGCACTTTAAGTTCTTTGGAAATGAAAGGTTCCCCTTGAAAATTATTATTTTTGTTGTTACTGTACATTTCATAAACCTGTTTATTCAAGAAGATGGTGAAATTAGCAATACTGCAACTCAAGCCTCACTAATCTTTCATTAGATAAGTTAACATTCAGTTTGGTGGCACAAAAAAAAAATATCTATCAGGACCATACCTATACACACTAGGAATTCTGTTCCGAAGTAAAACATAAACATTTTATTATAATACCCTGACACTTATAATGTGATAAATGCACAGCAGTGCAGATCCACTGTCAAAGACTTAATTATTCACATGCAACACTGCCCAATAAAAACCAGCTATTTATGATCTTGAAGATCTGAACACAGAGCAGACAGCTGATCACAACGCTCAATCCACTTCACTCATTTCTCTCTAGCTAGCAGAGCCTATTGATCAACAGACTGAGACTCTTCCAGACCTTCACTGGGTTAGGAAATTAAACTGAACCTTCGATAGAAGTCTTAAAGATTGTAGTAATAGCTGTTGCAAATGAGACCTGTAAATCCCAACAAACCCCATCTTCTTTTGGAATAATAATTTAAAAAAAAATATCAAACCCTGTAATTCTTTTATGGGAAGGAACTTCCAAATATATATATATATATTTATATACACACACACACATTTCTTAAGAAAGTACACGTTATACTTCCACCTGCTGGCCACCTGCCTGGAAGATCATGTATATGCATCTCATTCTATTCTCACTTCTCTATTAGTGAGAAACTAATGCCTTTGCCTGGAAGGACTTAATTGGGAACCTTAACAGTTCAAATTCCCATTCAAATAGAAACTATTCTAAAATAAATTTCCTATTTTGTGAAAATTGCACTTTTTTTTTTTAACATAACGGTTTGCAAAGAAAAACTCCCCACCATTTCTAAATATAATCCTATCATATGCCTGAGCAATGAGCAGGAGGAGGCTTTACAGCCCTGGGAACAAAACAGGGACTGGAATGCAGCTTGTAGAGATTTCCAGCCCCCTCACTTTCTGAATTATGAACCACTGAGAGAGCAAGCTAAGAAATCCCTGTGC
>NW_010102073.1:37194-61505 GCF_000699245.1 Pterocles gutturalis
GCAATCTTTGAAAGAAGAAATACAAGTGGGGTGAAGGTGTTCCTGTGCCTCCTCAGTGCACATACGCAGCAAGAATGGTAGCTCAGCTACCAACAGCCCTACAGAATCATGCCTTTTTTTCCCACCTCTAAAATGTATTAACTTTTGGTTTCCTTAAAACAGATTTTCTTTAAACTGCCGCAATCTGTACCAGATTGAAATGCTCTTACTCCTTCTGGAAGTCTGTTGCATTGTGGATTTCCCCTAGCTATGACCAACATGGTAGACAAGATGCAACTTGCTCCACTCGAGCTGTTTTTCCTTTTCCAATACCCTGCTGAAAGAGAAGCTTGATGCTTTCAGGACTTTATCTGAATGAGCCACATATTCTTGTTTTCATTTTTAAAAATCAGTACTTCCTGTAAAAATCCACTGCTTTTATGACCAAAGTGTAGGAATATCCTAAGACATCCAGACCATGAAGCATGAGGAATCACGCAGGTTTGGGAAGATGGTAAACATCACTGAACACACGAGAGGAGGTACATTCCTGTATCAGGGTGGGATGGCATGAGACACTGTTCCCCTGTTTCTGGGTATTTGCTTAAAATTAATGATTTAGGCTTGATGTTGACTTAAAAAAAAATAATTATGAGCACATGATGTGAAGCAACAGGCACCTAAGCCATCTCAAGAACAACCAAAGACTGCAGGGAGAAATAATATTCTTGCAATACCTTTAGACACTAAAGATAGGTTCCTGTTTTTCCAGTTGAGCTTTCAGCACCAAAGTAAGAGCCTGAAGCCATGAAAAAGAGATAAGAAAAAGCAGGGCTAATTTTGTAGTGCAGTAAGCCAGAAAGGCTTACTAGAGCACTGAGGGAACTGCATTGTTCGACGTTGTACTTCTTGATGTCTTTCCTTACTTGTTTAAACCAATGTTAGTGGTTTCAAGTTTTGATTCAAGTTAGTCCTGTGCATTTGTGGCATTCTTCTCCCTGTATCAGAAGTTTCATGCTTACAGGTGCTCTTTCTAAACTTTTAATCAGGAAACAGCTGGATCAGCACCAGTGGCTTTGACCATCATGAGGTTAATCTCTTAACACAATGTAAAAACTAATTCTTCCTAGAAGTACCTCCACCTCCTTTTTGGGAACCCTACCTTTGGGTAAGACTAACAGCAGCATTCCAACCAACAAGAGGCATTAATGCTTTTCTAAGAAGTATCTCAATAAGCCCTAGCCCCACACTACACAGCCCGGAGAACACATAAGGCAGGTGACATTACCACAAGCACTGTACTAACTTAGAGTAAAAGCTACCTCCACATTCAAGAATACATAAAAGAAAGGACGGCAAAGAAATATTAACTGTGGATGAGCTACAGCACGTGTGCCCAGTGTCTGGAGGTGATGGAAGGCCATGTATCCAGAGCACTGCAGCTTTTGTAGTTCACTACAGACTGCCAGCCTCTTCTCTGGAGTGGGAATGAAGGGCTGCCAGATTCGAGTACAGGAAGAAAAGTGGGAGAGGGCTGTGGGAATTGGGGAAGAAAATATAAAAACGGAAAAGAGAGAAAGGAGAGAGAGTGACGGTAATAATGGGAAAGGTAGCAGTGTAGCGACTCAAGGTGAAACACTGGCAACACAGCAAGTAATTTGGGGGAAGGGATGAAATACCCCAGAAAGAAGTGAGAGAGGTCATCTCCCCTCCTCACCCTCCTGCTGCTCACAATGTAAAAGCTAAAAAAACCCCATTTAGATAAATGCATCTGAGCGTGGTAAAGGGCAGGTCCTAATCTTCTTCCCTTTCCTTGCTGTCTGCGCCCCCATCCCACCATGGTTCACGCTTGAATGCAACACCCTTAAAATCAATAGGGTCTCAGTTTACGAGAGCGTTGTCCTGAGCATCCTACATTTTCACTCCTTCCAACAGGATTACTTAACAAATCTCCCTCCAGCTACCTGTAGATATGAATTAATCAGTGGCTTTTCAAGAAGCAGTAACTTTGCTTACAAATGGCTTGCTATTTTCTGGACACTGCAACCCAGGTCAAGACAAATAATTCTCTGAAGTATTTGTTCTTTTATGAAATGCATCAGCTAGCTCCTACTATATGTAACAGCTGACACAACTGAAACTGGCAAACACGTTTTTCTACTGAATCTCATTTATTACCATTTGGTTTTCTCTTTGAATGCACCATCTCCAATTTATTACACAAATTATCTAGTATAGGGGGTATCTGCTAGGGTCAAGAAAAGTAACCTTTGGGATTGGTATAAAGCATCCTTTCAAAGCACCACCTGTCAAATCTCGACAAGCACTTCTTACATAGCTTTGCGACATGAAGTTAGATGCTTGCATTTCTTGTGTTCGAGTATTTGTCTTGGTTAAGCTAGAAAACTTCACATGTAAATTAAACAGACAAGGAACCAGGTCATATTTTTGCAGCAGACTGCCTGCAGAATTTGCAAGCTGTCAACAAGATCGAAAGACGCAAACACAGTGTAAGCCCTTGTGTTTAGGCATGGCTCATTCCTCTCAGGCAGTCATCTGTCTCCTGAGGCAAAGCGATGGGCAGCATTGTTCATCTCACTTGAGTAAATACATCTTCAGGCTATTTTGCTGGAGTAATTCTGGTTGTCACCGTGCACTTTGATAGCTCAGATCTATGAGCTGCTGTGGGAAATCTCCCAGGTCTCCACCTTCATGCATTCCCAATTACTAATAAGTCCTTAGAAGTGAAAGACTACCTTAGCTTTTGCGACTGGCTGAAGCTTGAAGGGGATGGAGACATATCTGAAGCCTTTCTTCTGCGTTCTCTAAAGTACTGTGGCTTTTTTGCAGTTACGTTCATCTTAACCTGTTTTGTTACTGAAGTGACCGTTGGCTGCTAAACACTACTCTCATCTGCCAGGCAGATCATTTCCATTACCCAGAAGTTACTGTGACTTCAGTAACATATATTAGGGAGGACACTGCAAGTCATCAGTCATTCTGTCTCCTTCCACGGAAGCATTTTAGGTGAATGTTATTAACGGCTAAAAGATGAAACAGCTAAAGACTTCCTCTCTGATTCACCACCTAAGAAAATAACCAAGGCAGCAGGGTCCAACTCGTACAGGTTGTCCTACAGTTCAGATTCAACAGACCCTCCTGCAATTCACTGCAAAGGCAGAGAGGTTTTCAGACGACTTCAGTTGAATGGCAGAACTTGGGTTCACACCAAACTTCTTCTTCTGCCAAGGTCAAAGACAGTATATTTTTATAGCTTATTTTCTGTTAATTTCCATTCCAGTCAGTGAAGGCTACAGTGATTTTATCAGTGGGTGCTCGTAAAACCCTGCCAAGGGAAGGCATGTAGTTCAACCCTCTCAAACTCAAGAGCTCACACCTTGGAAGGGAGTAATTACCTGCACAGCTAACACACAAAAGGAAATAAGGCAATTGCAAACCATCCTCATGATCATTTCCTGCACAAACTTCACGTTGCTTCCTGTAGTAGAGACAGCACAAGACAGAACAAGGCACTTCTGGCTGCCCTACTTATTTTTGTTGACTTTTTCTGAACTTTAGAATCCTCTGATGTTACACACACGCCCTCTTCCCACCAAAGATATTATACTTTAATTATATCACTTTTATTTAACAGCTCCAATGCACTTTCTTCAAATAGTAATCACTATTTAATGCTTATCTTCAAGTGCACTCAGAAATGGCTGTTCTGTGTCAGAACATCCAATTTTTCAATTCAGGTACACGTTCGAGACAAGCAGACTTCATAGTGGCAAACACTAGAGACCTCATATGAGCTAACAAAGAGTAAAAATATTTAACAGAATCAACTTCCAGACTAGTAATGAAAATTAGCCTACCAGCTGAATCAATTTGTAAAGCGTATACCAGCCAGTAACACCGAACATTATTACAACAATGCCTGCCTCCCACTTACCTAAAAGATTTCTGAATTGAAGCCTGCAATAAGGCTGCATTATTGACTTGCTACAAGAAAATGAAATACTAGATATACTCACTTTTACCAAAATAATTCTTGCTAGCTCTTCACACACAGGCTTTTCTTCATCCTTCTTCAAACCTTCCAATTCAAACAAGCTATGGTAGTTTTCCAGCATTTTTGTCATTATCTTGTTGCAGATCTCCTGTTCTTTTATACCTTCAAATCCGGAGGGCACGCTAAAATTGGATGGAACACAGAGCAGAGCGTTAGAGGTACCCAACACATAGAAGTTCCTGCAGAGTCTCTGTAACATTTCCTTTGTGGATACAGGCTGGCTAGCACGCAGAGGAAACTTTGCCTGGGAAAGGAGGATTGTGTCTCTGGTGGTAACAACTGTCACAGTTTGTTTGCAGTCTTTCTTATCAATTTTAGATACTGTATCTGTTGGTCAAACTATCTAATGCACAGAATTGATGTAGACATCTAATTGAGACAACCACCAAATGAGATACCACCAACTTTGCTAAAAGTTGGGTTCATGACTGCAGCACAGACAGCACGAGGCATTTAAATGCTCTGAACAATGGGACAATTCTTCCAAAAAGTGGTTTGTGATAACCTCAAAGGCATACAACAAGGATGAGTCAAAAACTTAAGGAAACCCACATGCTGTGCAGAACACTAAAAGCAAAAGTTAAGGGATCTTTGCAGCTTCATCTGACCCCATGCTGCACACCAGATTTCTTAATCTATTTTTGAGTTGCCATTTCCCCTGAAGGTAGGCTCATAACTCACAGGGCTTTTTAAAACATGGACATGGAAGCTGCCTTCTGCAGAACAGCCTAAAAAATCCATATAAAGACCTCCACTTTCTGGGAGAATAACCAACTACTTGGCTGCAGAAGAAGCAACTCTTGCTCTCTTGAAACAGGCCTCTGTGCAGCCAGGAATTGCTTGTTACAGACCTTAAAGGCACACACAAAACAAAAGACAAGATACTGATGTGGAAGAAGTGTTGTATTCCAGCCTATGCTCCTTTCCCTTCCTTGTGTGTTTAACACGACCCTATCATGTGGTAAAAAAACCCATATTACTCACAACAGAGCACAGGATTAATAGAAGCATCTAATCATCTGCTGGAATACAGGCTTTCTGCATGTTTATTGGACTTTGGTGCCCAAAACTGACTTAAATTCTGCTTTAATGCAGAAGTAAAATCTCTGAAGAATCTTCTTCAGCATTTAAAATACTCCTCAAATCATCCAGTGTTTCCCATTGTACAGTATTTCCAGCAGACACACTCTCCTCTCAGTAATCCACAAAGTGGCTGCATGGACGTGAGTTTTCCAAGGACCTTACAAAGTGTCAGAGACTACAGATCAGGAGATACAGAAAACATGGGAAAGATTGAACGGGAAGAAGCAGGAGAGCAAAAACCAGAAACAAAAAAAGTTCCAAGTATTTTTTGGCTGAGGACAACTAGTGGTTGTATGAAAGGAGAAAAACAACCTAAATCCCCAAAAGTTAAATAAATGCCATCTGAGCTATTTTACAGGGATGGAATTTGAAAACAAACCACTGTTTACTATAACCAGCAAATTAAAATTTACAAATATCTACTGTAAAACTGTAACTATAGTTTATTGGAGCCAGATGTGCATTTCAACAAGAAGAATCTGAAAGCAGATGACCCCAGAAATTTGCTATCAAAAAGGGTCTCCTTGTAGGGGTTGAATGCTACGGATCCTTCTCAATATTTTATTCTCTGCAGTACATCTACATGTCAACAGGGAGAGGATCCCACTGCAGCAGAACACCTTTTTGTAAACTCCAGAACAGAATCTTTACTGCTGTCATTTCAACATCCAGTACATGCTAGAGTCACAGGACCTGAAGTTGAAAGGAATTGGATTATCTTACACTGCAGAACATTGCCAACTGTAAAATGGGTCAGTCTCACCTGCCTTAAATAAAGCCACTGGTTTCATTAGTGTGGAACCTGGTCTCAGACTAAATAAAGAAAACTTCTATTGATGGATGCGCATGTATCCTTGGGCGAATTCACTTTAAAGAACTTCTATTGATGGATGCGCACGTATCCTTGGGCGAATTCACTTTAAAGAATGTCACATATTCACTAAAAGATAGATGGCCTGAATAAAAAGAAAGGGTACGTATGGAATAGGCCCATGCAACCATTCTGATTTAAGGAAACCCGTGTTCCTTTGCTAAATGATGTGCTGCAGAGTTGGCATGGCACAGAGCTTGCCTGATAATTCAGGCAAATCCTGACTGTTACCCTCCTGATGTATTCCTCCAAAACAGGGTACCGTCAGGCAAATTCTGACTGTTACCTTCCTGATGTATTCCTCCAAAACAGGGTACCATGGAAATAAACCTGGCACTCCCATGAACCTCATTCCTAGGAAATGGACTGAAAATGTACTAGAGTGAGTTCAAGTCAAAACAGAGACTCCAGACAACTTCAGTGAGTTTTAGCGCAGAACCTTGACCTAAACCACATCTGCTGGGAACTACAGCCAACACCTCCCTATCGCCAGTAGCTAACACCAAAAATCTCTTCCTGGCCGAAAAGCAGTCCAGCCTAAAAAGTTTCCACAAAGCACACAACCAGTATTTAATTTCTGCACAATTCCATGCCTTTCTTGCCCTCCCTTCCCCACGTTACTTTGTCAGTTAAATTTTACTAAATCAAATCTGTTAAGAGTCCATAATCTCATTCTGAACAATTCTGTACGTGTATGGTGAGATGCATATGCAGAACACAAGGCATACAGCTTATGGCTGTAGTCTTTTTTTTATTACCCCTCCCTGAATGAAACCAAGCACAGCAGCGTGAATTGTTTTATTTTAATGACAGTATAACATTATCCATTGCCATCTCTCTGCTACTTAAACAGGCATATTTGACAAATTTTCTTATTTATTTTTTCCTTTAATTGCTGTTATTAGACCTCCATTATGGCAAAGACTTACACTTTGAGCTATTCATGGTGACCTTTTCCTTGCAATAAATCTTCAGCTCAGCATATATATGAAGTTTAGAGTGTGACTACACACAAACCTGCATATTTATACAAGTTAAAACCCATCTGTTGCCACATTGCGCGATCTACCAGTGTGACTAGGCTTTTCTGAAAATGTGTGAAAAAAAAGAATATCTAACCTCAGCTTTTCTTACTCTGAAAAGCCATTAGTATCTATAAATTTAACTTCAACTCACTAGAAAAATGCAGCCCTATGAGAAAGTATTCCTCACATTAACACTTTCATGATCCACACTCTACTCCTTGGAAATTTTTCGTATTTTTTTGTGAAGACTTTATTAAAACATTTCAGCAAACCTGTGTTCATGTTTATGGCTCCTTTATGTCTAATTTGCATGTTAATTAGGCACTATAACTGCGTTGCTTACAGAGTCAGATGCACATCTTACTCCAGTTACAAAATCCTCAATGGCAGGACTTGATCCCCATATAGCCACGTATATATGAACTACTCCAGCAGCAGCACCAGAAACAGCAATGGAACATTGTTTTCACTACCACAAACACATTTTCTAGAAAGGAGGCATAAACCTGTAATTTCTGTGGTCATTTCTAGAAGAAAAAATATTGGTGGGTTCAGGTCTGTCTTAGAGACTTGAAGTGGAAAGCTCCCACGGAGTTTTTGCAGTAGCTTGCAAAGCAGATACAGGCAGTGGCAGGCAAATTCTCTAATGTCCCCCTCTTAGATTCCTGGGACACCCCACCATTCCTAGAGAGATGCTCAGAGTGATCTGTGTGCACAGCACAGCAACTCCACATGAAGTATCTGGAAAAAAAGTGCTTTTTCTAAATGAGGCATCAGCATTAACAGTAGCTGACTCGGTCAAGCAGGGCTGAGGGCAAAAGAGCATTAGTACCACAAGTTTTACAAGATATTAAAGATTGAAATTATTAGTGAACCCACTTTAAAGCAGAAAAAGCAGTGATTCTCAAAGTTAAAACGTTACTTGGGAATAGGATCAAGTTATTAGCCCTTCATTTCAAAATATGACACCCAGCAGTATTTCACACTTCTGCACAACATCCTGCCAGCATGCCTGGCCCCAGCCCACCCACCGCAGCCCCATGCCACTCATGTCCACGAAGCCCCGTGCTCACTTGGTCTTTATCTTATTCCAGAGCACTTTGAGGCAAGAGCGTGTCTCCTTCCACGGAGATGCTCAAGAAAGCTAGTCTCAAATGGGTTAAACCACATCAAAGCCCTGTGTCACAAATCTTACTCAGAAGTGACTTGACCCGAGGTCAGATTAACACACTGTGAAAGAATTTCTTACATGTCATGCGTTAGGCAAATTAATTTACTTCAGGGTCCCTGTAAACAAGCTGTAACAGGCTAAGTGCAGAGTGGGCTTAGGAGAGAGCGAATCTCCAGCCTCTACTGTGAGTGGTGCAGTAACACATCCAACCACAAGTGCATCCAGCATGAGACAGGCAGCCCTGCAAGGCTCTGCCATCATCCACCACACCTGAGAAAGTTGCTTCAAGTGGAAACAAGGGGCAGGAGGACTTGGTATGTAGTCATCTGCCTGTAATGAGCTGGACTGAGATCACTGAACTGATCTCCCCAGGCAGAAACTGCTGACAGCTCCCTGTCACAACTGAGAACCAGCAATTTCCATGTGAAACAGTGCGTCTCATTACAAATTCCTGATGGTGTTCAACCCCACCCTGTCTGAGATGAAGAATGCACATTACCATTTCCTTACGTGGCTTTGCAGAAGTAGCTTGTGTGGAATGACAGCACTGTAATCTTAATTTACAAACCACTCAGGGCTGTACGCTCTGTCTTCTCCAACTGCTACTTTTGCTGTTCCTACAGTACCTTTTGTAGAGGAGCACTACAGAGTCACCTTATCATTCTCCTAAGGGATGCCACAAGAAATGAAGGGACTCAGAGGACAGGGAATACTACATGGGTTTTTTTGTTTCTCCAGCCCTCACAAAACATTTTCATGAGTACCTCAGATGCCCATGAGCCCCTCAACAAGCACCACTGAAGGTTTTGAGAGCAGAGTTACAGTAATCCTAAGAGGTTACAACTTCAGGCAGTCTGCTCTGTCCCTCTAGACAGATGTTACTGTGTCTGTAACAGATGTGACCTCATGGCCACAACTCAGTCCTGTACTTAGCTGATCAAAGTGATTTGCCTTAACACACTGGACCACAAACTGGTGCAGCTGAAAACAGGCATGTATTTGTGCCTGCAGGCTCTGCTGCAAGATCAGAGGCTAACAAGTAGCTAAAGATACAGCAACACTACGTTGAGGCAGGTGTTCACCTCAGTGTGTGTGTTATTTCCATGTTCTGCATCATTTCAGGCTTACGTTGCACCATTTTGGGCCAAACGCAAGGATGCACGTCACTACTGCAGTTTACAGAAGTGCCTTAGCTTCTGAGACATTGGAGAATCCCATGAAGCATCTGAATCCCACGAAGCACCTAACTGCCTACCTTTAAAATCTATTCCAGATTATCTTCTGTGACATCAGATTTAGGAGCCTCAGAGGTGACCCAGTAATTCCATCTCTGTCTACATTACTTGCAGTAGACACATAATGCAAACGCAGGTAATGTAAAGCAGTCAGAGTGATGCTGCCGCAAAGACTTTACTGACTGGCTTCATTTATATCCTCATGGGCCCCTTCCTACTCAGGACAGCCTGTGATTCTATGATTGCAGTTTTTCCTATGGAACTGGACCTGGAATATGGAACCTATGGAATTTAAGTTCTGAGTGTATGCTTTATTGCCAATCCTCAATCAAGATCAGAAGAAAGAACACTTTCAATCCAGAGCAGTAATTTATTTTCACAGACTTTTTCAACCCAGGTACACACCAAAAGGTTCAGATAAATAAAAATCTAAAAACCAACAAAACTAAACCCAAACAAAAAACCCAAAACAAACCCAAAACACAGAGCATTTCCTATTGAAATAATCGCTATGTCATTCCAGAGATGAAATGGGAAATATCATAACACCTGACACTGGACAGATCATTAAAGAGAAACTTTCTCACTGTAACTTTACAGGGTGGGTGTTCACTATGAAAACAGAAGACTTGAGCTGGCATTTGTCCAGAACACCCCTCCACCTATGAAGGGAGCAACACATCTTTCACAACCACCAGTTTATTTTATATATAGGCCATTCAATGGAGTCCAGATGATGAAGCTGAGCATACAACAGAAAAACAGGAGAGGAAAGAAAGGCTCGGCAATATAGTCCCCTATACACTTCCCAAAGACGGGGCCAGCACTCATGAGTACTTAATATGATTATAGATGAGAACATTTTTATGCTTGATGTTTTAAACTTGCATCATCAGAGTAGCATGCTGAATTCTTATGAAAAACAACTCCATTACCCTGCTGGCAAATGCAGTGTTTAAAATCTACACAAACCTTGTAAGAAAGGTTATCTTGCATGCTCCAGTTTGAAATAATGAATGTCAGAATAACAATTTTCAGTACTCACTTTGACCCTGATCCTGGATGCACATTTGTTTTTAGGACTGATGCAGGACTGGGACTGCACTGCCTGAAAACAAAGTCCATTCATATGTTTCAAAGGCCAATATTACTCACGGAGGAGCTCTAGTTTAGCCCCTCTGTTTTCAGCTTCATATACCAAATCTGTGTTGGCTCCAAGGCTGCTGGAAACCAAGGTAAAACACCAGTGAAGAACCTTAGATCACGTGTTAATTCTGACAAACGCAGCAACATTTTGGAAATCTTTTTCAATGTTTGAAATACCTACAGCTACCCTACAATCTATGTCACCTTTTCTCCATGCTTCATGCTTCCTTGTACAACCCTTCAGGTAACTTCTGTTGCACAGTCATCATACAGAAATAACTGCATCTAACTCTAACATTTTAATGGTACACCTGCATTTGCCAGCAGCTTTTGGAGGGCACAGTCCTTCCTCACAACATGCTTAATCTCCGTTGGAATGAAACAGTCAGGTGTTAGTGAGAGCTTGAATGATGGAGGCGACACACACTGATCATTCTTTGAGAGCACACCACAAAAAAGGGTGCAAATGGATCCTCTGCTTACTCTCTAACTGGTAGACCTCATGTCTCTTTCCATCCCAACCAAAGGACAGCAGTCCCTCTGATACCCAGCTCCAAGAGAGCAGAGAGAAGGAGGGGAAAACCCACCTGGTCCTCTCCTTCCTCTTCAGCACAAGCTGTGAGAGCTGAGCAAAGACACGCAGCAGGCCACTACTACAGCTATGGCTCTACAGGAGCTGAAAATCCGATCAATGGACAATAACTGCCTCCAAAAGTAACCACGCTGCAAGTGTTAATACTCCACACAGATTAGCCCAGTGACACAAAAGACAACTATTTATGTTCCCATACCTTCATGCTTGTTGTTTCTCAAGGGCTGTCTTTCTCGGTATACTTGACCTTTGGCTTCCATCACAATAAATCTGAACAATCCAAGTTGGAAGAAAACAATGCGCTAAATCTCAAACTATCGTATTTTCCTTTTTTGAGCTGTTTGACCTTGCCCTTTACATTTTCCTAAATTTTACATCACGCTTCATCACAAGGAACTCAAATAGCCATTTTCTCCCCTTTTCTATTCATCAGAAATACAGAAAGCACAAGATAACCTTTCATTAGAAAAACACCAGTGCAGTTTGTCAAACAGCAAGTAAGGAAGCAGGGGGAGTAGCGGATAAAAGTAATAAGGGTTGAAAGTTTGGGAGATGAGATAAATTACAGAGAACGTGATGTAGAAAAATAGCATAAGATGAAGACAAATAAAATGAAGTCTAAATATCTGGGAAGTGGCCCAACAGTGAGATTTATTCAATTGTTAAACAGCTTCGGTTATGGAGTAGGAGCTAATATGTTTAAATAGCTAAAATGTCACTAAAATGCCTTGTAGAAAGCAATCCTCCACTATCAGCAGACAGGCTTTATCTTCTCTGACACTGTGCATTAACTATACAGACTCCAATGCTGATTTCAGACATGAGTGTGAATTTCTGACAGAAAAATCTCAGATCTTCCTGCTTCAGCAGTGTAATTGCTGACAAGCTGGATACTAAGCCTTCTTTCTCTGCCACCAGAGAAACACCCCATACACTGCTCTGAACAAACACCACAAAGTGTATTCGCTTCAACCACCTGCTGATACTTAATTTCTGCGGTCAGTCCCTCTAGGGGCTGCCTGTAGCCAGTAGTAAGACAGCCCTTGCCAAGCAGGCTTCAGGCAGCCTTGCTCCATTCTGAGTTCTGAAATCCGTTCTGAGGATCTAGGTGTTCCTGCTCCGGCAGGGGGATTGGACTAGATGATCTTTCGAGGTCCCTTCCAATCTCTAACATTCTGTGATTCTGTGATGTCTCGCTGGTTGCCTGGCCAACCAGCTGGTTAAGCCCAATGCCTAAAGTTCAATGCTGCAAGTTCTTTCCTCCTCCTGTCAAATCTTTGCTGATACAGATGGTCACAGTTCTAGCAATTTAAGACTGCATCCATTAACACAGGAGAAAAGGGTATTTGAACTGTTTCTCACAATCTTTGTGTCTGGACCACAATCCTGAACTACCTTGGAAAGAACAAGATCTGATGAAACACATAGCTGAATTACTAGATGGTGAAACTTAGTTTAAGTAAAAATCTACATCCATAATTCTGACATATTTGGGTCTTCTAAAAAAACACATTAGTAATTTGTTAAGTGTCAAGCCTTGCTTTCATTGCCTCTTTTGCTGCGTGAGCGTTTATTTCAAATGTATGTCACAACTGCAGGGCTGGCTGAATTCACATGCAGCCACAGGAATCCTTCTGTTTTCATCTCCACTGAACTCTGCCCTTCTCAGACTCCTGCAATGGAACGATGCGATTCCACCTTTCTTACACACAGGCCTTACACATTAAAAAAATTGTTAAGTCTTTTCTATGTTGTCTTAGGAGCAGAGATTAGTTGAGGCAACAACTATGCAGCTTTTAAGGAGTATGCTTTGGTTTAATCTTAAGAATGCCAACTGCAACTCCAAACTGCAACTCTCTGCATTCTACACCAAAAAGTATGCAGAGCTAATTCTTAAACTTTCACGAAAAAAGTGATGAGTAAAAATTATTCTAACAGCCACTCGGGAGTTTGAGTCATAGAGATTCAGCCATTGGACTCAGATTCTTCTAATTTATTTTGTTCGTTCTTAACTCCACTAATACATTTAGACAGAAATTCCCAAACTGCCCATACAAATGTAATCTTTAAAAATTGTTTTGCTTTCCCATGTCAGAAATTTGCAGTACTGTGCTTCCACTAACTCTCATATTCATGCATCCCTGCACATACCACTGTCTTTTGAGTTTTCTTTCTTCTGAAGAGGAAGACAATTCTTTTCAAAACATGCTTTATCTTTTTGTATTAACACAGTGAATGCTTTAATCCTGACATATTCATCTTCATCACCCAGAATCAACATCTTAAGATTGTTAGCAGTGTAGTCACAAGGACAAGCTTTGTTTAAATGTCTCAACTCTGCGTGTTCTTTCCAAAAATATATGCTCCTTTAAAAAGAGAGCAGGCAGCGTCTAGCCTAAGTATGTGGAACTGGCTCAATACATTACAAAGAATCAAATTCTGTTTTCTCTCTTTAAAGAAGTCTGCTTCTTTCTGCTGGCTACAGAGGAAGCCTAGGGAGATAGCCTCATTAGGCAATTAATCTAATCTAAATTAGGCAACTCACTATTATTCCACAGTGAAACTTTAAAAGGATCAATACAAATCCAACATTTGCTACAAGGCACCCACTTTTCTCTTTTAGCTGATATCATGCATCTTTCAAGACTGAGGACTGAACTGAACTCCTTGCGTGTTTCTCATGTCTTAGATCTTGGATGCCAGCCAGTGGGTGACCAGGGTGAAGATGCTAATGGTGTACAGCATCACAGCAGCAACTCAACAGAAACATTCTCGCTCAAGTGTGTTCTTGCACCCGGAAATAACTCTTCTTGCTACTGCTGCAAACTCCACTAGCATGTACAACATGTTGTCTTCACCACAAGCACCAAGGAACTGGCCTCAGTGAAAGAAACTAGTAAAACTACTAAGGCCAGTAAGACGTCTCAAGAGGCCAGTGGAACCCCATAACCTTCAGACCAGTTTCTAAATATAAGTGTAAAGAGCCCAGAATCATTGGCATCTTGAAGACAGACAACAGATAACAAGGCCAAATCTGCACAGAGTATGCAGTACCCACCTCTAGAAATTATACAGCACCTCAGGGCTGCATCAGAGTCCTTTTCTCCCACGTACCCTTTCTCAAAGCCTTCTTCAGAGAAGCATCTATATTATCCAATGGCAAAGGAAGAGAGGTGCACGAGCACAAATCTCCTTGCATTTATACAGTCTGAAGGCCTTTCATTGTTATACTCCTGCCCTGCTGTCAATGCAACCATAGAAATTGTTTAGCAAAATATAAGAGGAGATAGGAGACCAACTCAACTCCCCTTCAACTCAAACAATAGCTTTAGCACTAAAATTTATCAAAGCCCTAGTCATTGCCTCCATTTGATCACCCTGATAAATTGGGGTTCTGAGCTACACTCCTGGACATCTGCTCCATTACAATCTCTATTAACATATGGGGAAAAACGAAAACCCCGACTTACTGAAAGCAGTTTGGTCCAAATACAGTGGCAAGATTGCAAAGGTTCATCCTGTTCTCTACATGATGTTCAGCAACCTTTATCAGGAACTGGCACAGATACTTCAGAAGGGAGTAGTGAGCATCAGGCAGTTCTTTAAGGAGTTCTTTCAAGTTACTTTCCTTCTGCATGTCGTTTCTAGTGTCTAGGAAAAACAAGATGAGAAAAAACATATGTATATGGTTTTCTATTAAATTGCTGCCAATTTACTTACATGGGTGAGCAAGCACTGGGATCCAAAATTTAGTCTTATTTCTGTTCAGAGACACAGAATCCTCTAAACCCCTCAATTTTCTTCAGGGAACCTCACCTTTCTCCTGAGGCTCACCTTGGCCACCACTGGCACTTTCATGCTCACTTGTACATTGTAACTGTTTTCCTGAGCAGAATCAGCAGTGGTCATAACTAACAGCATTGGAGCACATTTATTTGTACCCAGTACACAGCTGTATCTGCTTTAACTCTAGTTTTACCAGACCTCCTGTTTCCATGCTTCTTCTGGATGCTACCTCTGCTTCCCAAACCCTGTCTCTGTTTTAGTTTCCCCTCCCAAGAAAACCTTCAAAAAGAAGAAAGCAAGAACAGTAGAACAAGCAGGCTCCTGAAATGTAGGTGGTGTTAGAATAACAGCACTACAGTACTTTCTGTGGGTACATTTTACGAAAAGCACAATTTTGTATATTTTGTTAGAGTGGCAACTCTTTACTAAGTCTTAGGCAAGGAGTCCTGCTTAAGGAAAAAAGATTGTTCAGGGCAGTGTTACACTCCGTAACAAGCCCAAACTTGCCCTAATGTTAGAGAGTAGCCTTGTTATACTGTACAATCTTCTAGAACTTAAGTATGGATAAAGGTTTCCCATACTGACCTGAGCAATATCAAAGCATGACAAAGGTCAGTTTTCTTTCATGCAGGTTTTTGTTGGTTGTTTTTTAAAGCAAAAATTGCATGAACTTCACAGATGATGTGTTTATACAAACCCAGGCAGTGAACACAAGCTTGGCCTCTCACACAGCTTCTACTTACTTATGTTCCGCTTCTGGAATTGAACTCAAAACCTACAAAATTCTTTGCTCCTCTCCTCCACCTCAAAAACACTTTCCAAAAACTAATTTGTACCCATGAAAGTCTTGGATTTACATGCTAATAAAAGCAAAGTTTTTGAAAACAATTCAGTATTTCCTTCCCCTTATGCCAAAACAGGATGCCTTAATGCTTGGAAATACTAATTTCTACTCTCCACTAAAATGAAACTTCACTGAAACTCTCACATAGGCAGTGTTCTTGGGTTTTTGTGCAACAGCATTTTCAGACAGAAGACCTCAGGCCCTAAAAGTTTTCCTTGCCAATCTAATTAGAAGCAGTGCATATTAACATGAAGGCAGCTGTGCATTTCTAGTACTTTTTTCCTTTATTTACCAGCCTTACAGGTTGATAGTGTTAATGCTGTTAAGACTGTTGTTGGGTAACTGCTTAGCAAGGAGATTCACCCAGCATTCAGTCAAAACCAAACCTTGCTCAGTCTTCTAGACTCATATTTAGTCAAGAAGATATAGCAAAACAGGCGGCAACTGAAACAGTTGACCAAGTAGTTGCTGCCCCTGCTGTATGCCCTGCCACCAGTATACAGAGAAGACTGGCAGGAAAACGTTCCATGCCTTGCGTTGCAGGAATAAAGAACACTTCCCCAACATTTCTGGGAGGGAGGAGAAAGGGAGGAAAAAAGGAAAAGCCCTGAACACAGTTTAAGGTATGTATAAACGCTTCAGAAATTTTGTTTTTACTTTTAATTTCCCAGAAATATTCCAGGGCTGGATTGCACAGTATTCCAGGGATAGAGTGCTTTGAAAAGTGGTTAGCTGTGTAAATTAGCAATCTGTATAAAAACATCTGAAAGCGACTCCTGAGAACTCAACCACTAAGTTGCAATATGACTTCTCTTTTCCAATCAGACATTTTTGTGGCTAATAAACAGGATTTATCCTGAATATATCTGGGGAAAGAAATGAGTTTTGTATGTATGTACTCGCCACTTTGTACAGTTAAACTCGTGGGATTTAATCTGCTTCCAAGCTTAGGTTTCCTGGTTTACATGCCATGCATAATAACAGTACAAGGTGAGAGAAGCCTTTTTAAGTTTCGTATGCATGGAGAACTCATTTTTCTGTATCTGTTTTAGTACAGACTTATTATGAATTCTTTCATGGCAGCAGGCCAGTTTAAAATGCCAGTTAAATTACAGGAACAAACATTTCAACCAACCAATTAATTATATCCTTTTCTTCTACAGCTAAGACATTAGCTCCTCCAGAAAAGTCAAATATCAAATATGCATGAAGCACATGAGCAAAAATCTTATTTGCTTACTTATTGCAAGGATTTATTTCAAAATTTTTTTAGAGCTATACAGAACAAAAACAGTCATGACTTCACTACTATGAATCAGCTTCGTAACAGTATGAAATATGATTTATTATTTTTATTTCTGCAGCAAAATTTCAGGATACTTCTGACGGCTGTATTAAATGGAATAACAATAAGGAATTTAATTGGATTTGTATTTGCACTTATCGAAGTAGACTGGACAGTCTCTGACTTGATTACTAATTATCCTCTCATGAAGCTTAAAGAAAAACAAAACACAACTGATTTCCACATAGCCAGAACATTAAAATTCACCTCCTAACATACTTCTCTTTAGATAACAAACCAACTAGCACAGTGTTTTCTACTATAAATTGCTTGCAGTTATGGTGAGGAAAGCCAAAGCCATCTCTCAGAAAAAAAATGCAGCTCTTCCACCACCATCACCCCACCACCTAATTAGGGAATGCCCTTGAGAACCAATTGCCTTTCTGAGCTTCCCACTGGGGCTTCAGACTGACAGGCACTTTTCTGTTTACTGAAGGATTTTCCATCCCTTCCAAAGCAGAAAGATGCTAATAACTGCCACAAAACATTCTGAACACTGATTCGCACTCTAACACACCAAGCTATTGGCCTCGTGGCATCAGTTGTGTTTGGTGGGTAGAATGTCCCTGTTCATTACCCATGATATATTATGTGGTGTGGATCAACATCAGAGATGCTTATCGCTGGGCACAGCCAAACCTTTGTTCATTTCTGTACTTTCAGGAACAGAGACAGATATCAGATCATAAGATCTTGAGAAATTACCCTAATTGAAGGACAGAGGGACACTGAACAACATGAGGCAGCAAACCCAATTTACTGAGCCATGAAATTCCTTGTCCCTGTGAAATGGGAGAAAGAAAAAATGGCTTTCCTCTTTCTCCTCCAGTGAAAAACCAAGGGAAGGAACTCAAGCCTTTCTCCCAATACAATCCAAAAACTAACATATGATTCTCCCAATACAATCAAAACTAATTTGTCAATTCTCCTGCTTATTCATGGCTTATTTCATGGCTTTTGGCTTTATTTTTTTCAATTACTATTAGAATTCATGGTGAATTTAGCAAGTGACATGCATACAGAGTATTCCATGCACTTTGTACATTTTTCGGGACAAGCGTACCTCTGCTATCCACGACCATATTACTTCAAATAAAACAGCTTTTCAACTTACTATAGAGCAAAAATAGTCTTGACTCACGACAACCAATTGCTTGGAGCATTCCTCCTCCTTTTGTCCACCTGCTAGACAATTTTTCAATTTGCTTCAAAGTCAATCACTAAGGTTTACTCAGCTGGTACTGACCATCAGAGAAATGTTAGAGCACCAGAGCTGTTTATGCTACCGTGCAGACAAGCATTTAGTGTACCAAGGCCCTAAGCCTATGTACGTGCCTAATTTTGTGAAGAACAAGCTGTCCTGTGGAAGTCAAGACTACCAAGTGCTGTCTTTCTTACTCAGTCAGCTTAAAGAGGATGGCATGAAGCTAATGCTTAGCTTCAGTCTCTGCAGCATCCCGAAACAAACGAGCTTGTCAATAATAGAAGCAGCAGAGTGCCAGATTTTCAAAGGCAATTCAGGGACCTATATTCAAGCCATACTTCTAGATGTGCCCAGCTACCAACACACTTGTGATTTTCAAGCACAGCACGTGAAAGTCTTTGGAAAATTTTGCCCAGTACAGTACAGAGAAGGAGAAAGGAGTAAAAGATGAATGAAGGCTAAGGGGAAGGTGCTCTCAAAGCAGAGTCGAAGGCATTGACTTTTTTATTTTGTGAGCCTGCCACAAACCACACGAAGCAGACAGTATCCTAGCAGAGGTCTGCAAGAGAAGCCTAGCTAGATGAGCAGCCAGGAAGAGCTTGAAACCAGGGGTGAGATAGTGGTTTCTGGGCTGAGGAAGAGAACAGAACCAGCAGCCTCAGGCCACGTCTAGGCTCAGCAGCCAGAGAACAGAACACAGCGTGACACAGGCAGAGGGCCAAGGAAGCCAGCAAAGGCAGCGTGGCATCTCCGAACTGAGCTAGGGACTCACTGCTGAGGGACAAGTCAAGGAGACAACTGAAAAGGACAAACAGTCTCTCTACAAATGTTCATTATCTAGAAACAGGAGCCTCAACAGGGTAGGCGGTACAGACACATTTGCAACAGTGCTTTCAGTCTTATTTAATTTCAGTATACACCCACAGATCACAAGAGGGATATCTTTTCCAAGGGTTCATCCTATTTCTGAACATACTGAGTTCCTTTGACGTATGCCAGAGACAGAGTCTCACTTCCTAATCCATCCCTCTTCATGCTACTCCTTCCCCCTGCAGCATGCTGCCTGTACATCACGAAAGGTATGGATGCCTGCAGACAGGTGCGTGTAATTGCTTTGCTCACATCTCAAATGGTCTGACCCCAAACAACTCCAGCATGGAAGCACTGAAACTGTATCAGCACAGTGCCATGCCCTACTTAATTTTCTCTGCTGTGAGGTGAGGCAGAGTCTAAGGCTCAATGTCATGCTACCAGGTCTGCACAGCTTTCTTCTGCCTTGCATATTACCACCTTGGAGAGCAGACAGAAAAGCTTGCATCTGTCTGTAGCTATCAATGTGCCCTAGGAAGCTAATCTTCAGTACATAGGCAGCGGGTGGTACATTGTCCTGTCCCCACCAGGCCATTGGAGGAATCAAAGCATTTCTTCCCATCTCCACAGTCTACAGGAAATGGGACTCCAGTCTCTCTCTGCCAAGAAGCAATCTGCTTCAGACATGATGTACCCCAGATGGAAAAAAAAAAATAAAATAATCACGCCTTGTTGCCATTAGTAGCAGAAATGCTGGAAGTCCTCATCATAAGAAAGTTATCATCACAATCCAACTTGAAACCTCTCGCTCTGCATCATTATGGCACCTTGCAGAGCTGTATTTATGCTTCATTACGATATACTGGGGGCAGAGCACTCTCCCTCCTTTTGCAGCTCTGCTGAGTGTCATCATCTGCATAAGAAATACAATTCCAAGAGTTTTTACTGCATAACAAACATCTTCTGCATGTGGAAAACAGAGTTATTTGTCTAGTTTGTAACTAGTTCTGATAAAACCAAAATTACAATAAAAGCCAAAGGAAAAGGTTAAAATCATGCCACAAGAGCCTGGAAAACCACAGACATCTAGAGAATCTGATTTGATGCACTGCTTCAGTTACCATGGTTAACGGGTCAGCTCTCATCTATGCATTTTCACGCTGCATTTATTCATTTTCATAGTCACTGTTCAGGTTGAAATTTGAACTCCAAAATCCCCCAACACAACCTATATTTTTGGTTCTGCTTGTTCATGTAACCCAGCTGCTGGCTACTAAGCATTCCTTAAACTGACCTGTTGATCGAGAAGGGAGCTGCTCCTTCCCTTCCACCACCTCCCGTCCCTCTCCCTGAAACTAGCTGGGCTGTTCACAGGCACCTGACAAAATCTTGCCAACAGTGTCAGGTTTTGAGCACAAGGAGGTATGTGAGACAGAACTCACATCTAGCTGCTGCTCACTGAAAAGTATAAATTTTCTAGGATGGCACAATGCCAAGAAGCCAGAGTGATCAAATAGCATTCAACTTGATTAGCTTAAGTATCAAAGGGAGACAGGAGCCCACAGTTCACTGTACCCCTGCTGAAGGAGGGGATGCAACAATGATAAGAAAAATTCTCATAAGGGAAAAGCTTTCTGTATGCTAAAAAGGAAAAGTACTATAGCAACCTGTCTTGCTGAAAGCAAGCCACCTGCAAAGGCTGTAAGAGCTGTGCCTACAGTTCCTAGTACGTACTAATGTCTTAAGAGTCAGTGACCACAATACAAAAGATAAGGAACGAATAAACAAGCTCAAGCCAAGATTGTTGTATGGGAGCTGCTGATTTCTTCCAGCTGAGGTTTCTGAAAGAAACTTTCACCACTCCGTTAGCGCGGCCCTTTTTGCACAGGCAGGTACAGCTCTGCTTCAGCCACACAAGTGATGGATACTGCTCATGCCAGGACTCCCTGCAAGGAGCAGCCTTCATATTTGTCAGGTGCTCAGAGGAGACCGGCCAACACAAAGATCACTATCAGCATGTCCCTGGCCTGCAATTGCTACACAGATCTCCAATCAACATCACGTAGATGGAGGCCCTTCTCAGCTCCCACTGCCCTTCTCCAAGGGTACAGAGAGAACATTGGGACGCACCACACAGCCTTTAGGATACACTACCTGACGTCTTCTGGTACTGAATAGTCTTGGCATTACACTGAATATTTATATGAACAGTAATGCATCAGGATTTGGGGGCAGGGTGTAGAGCTCCGTTTCACAGGACACTGCACTGGCTGCAGACAGCATGCCAAACCAGCTGCATGGACTTCCTGAACTACCGATGGGTCAGGTTCTCTCTTTTTCATAAAAGGGCAGATTATTTACTCTTTGGTTTGGTAACAAAGACTACAGCTGGAATTATAAAGTGTTACAGCTACAGGCTAAAATTTGTAATTTTCAGTCCAGCTATTTTTAACTAGAGGAATGACTCCCTAACAATTTTTATAGGAAGTAAAGTAATTGTGTGTTATCCTCAGGCCACGATATCGGCTGGCTTAAAAAAAAATGCTGATACCAATCCCTGAAAATATTCCAAAGGAACTCTAAAGTAACCCCAAAAAAAGTTTCCCATGCAAAGCTTCAACAAGAGGGAACACAGAGGTTGTAAAGCAGAGCTTGTCATTGCCTTCACTGCAGATGCAGCAAAGTGGCTCCAGATTCAAAGTTATTTTTTAATAACCTGTTTGCTCAGAAACAGCTTGACCTACTTTCTTCATAGTTTACAAAAAGAACACCCATGCACGCACCCTCTTGGTACCATTTTGCAACAAATACCCTTATATGCACTTTGATAAGTGAATTACTCCTCCAATCCTGCATAACTGGTTGATCATTTAACCGTAAACAAAGGCCCATTACCACTTCAGCTATTCTGAACCCAATGAAAGTCATCAGTGCCTTTCATAGCAACTGACTTATGCTGTATTTTCCAGGGCATGAAAAAACTTCAGTTTTCTTCCAACTTTACAAAAGCCTTCCCTCCGCCGTAACAGCCAATCTGCATTTTTCAAATAACATTGTTTTTTCCTAATCCACATTATAATGAGACTGTAACTGGAGCTGATTGTGCAATACAGGCAAACTTAGCTACGAAGACACATCACAGTTCAACTGACTTTTGCATGACTGGGTTCATAAGTTACACCAGTAAATTTTAAACAAGAAAGCTTGGTAGGTAAACCTGCTAAGTAAGCGTATCTATCTCAATTCCATAGAAAGTACTGGGGGGACTTTGCATTTCCTGTGGGAAGCAGGAATTAATGAAACTTTACAGAAACAGCACTGTTCACAAAGTACATCAGTAGTTCCTGGTGCAATACACCAATATGACCTTTGTGAAGACAGGGATGTAGAATAGGGAAGGTGTGACTTAAAATTTCCACCTAAATGGTGATTTATGAGAAAGAACATAATTACATACAGCTCATGAGTCAGACCTGGTGAAATTTAAAAGACCCAAAAGAAAGCACAGCTATGACCAGAAAAAAGGGACTTTCTAAAACAACAGCACCTTCCTACACAACATTTTCTGAACCCTATCCTTGAGCCCCAGACAACGTTACTAAATGAGGAAGGTATTTTACACAGCCCACACACAACATTCCTCCTCTGCATCATTTATCACATTTGCCTGCTTTACTGTAAAGAACACATCTCTAGTAACATTTACCCACTCGCTTCGCAGATTCTTAGGAAGATAGCAAGAAGAGGCATCAGCTGCCTGCAGCAAAAGAACTGCCATTGACCCACATGGTCGAAGAATGGGGCCAACCACCACCTATTCTACATAACAGCAACACAGACTGTCTGATACAGATTGATTAAATTGAGAAATCATTCGACAGAGAGTTGTGCAAGTTTCAACTTTCTAAAGCAGAAGTGATGTTCTTTCTTATGGTTGATCCACCACTTGAAGGGGAGGGGAAAAAAAAAAGAAAGAAAAAAGGACTCTTCCAGGTTGTGCGCTATGATGGGGAATAAAAGGTAAAGCCTGCTGTTACTTGCAAACTGTCTCATTTTTTAAAGGGGAATCATATTACTTAGTAAGTAGAAACTAGACAACATATGCTTTGAGCCCAATGGATACACCATTTGATTAGCAGATGGGGTTGCTATAACTTTTCAGAGTCCACTAGAATGAAATTGACAGAAATTACCCTAGCAAATCTGTGTCCTAAAGAGACTGCAGCTATTGTCTACAAGCTTGCTCAAAGAAACCAGCTGATCATTTCCATTTATATTCAGCAGATCATGAAAATCATGAATAGTCTAGACTTTACCAAACACGAAAGAAACAATTTTCTGTCTCTTGTAACAGAAATGCACATCTGTGAGCACTCTCGGAGCAGGTGAGAGCTAAAGTAAAAGGAAATGCAGAACGAAATAGGTAAACTAAGAAACAGAGAGTATTAGTTATGCTCAATACATAACCAATTATCCAGAAAGAAATGCACTGAAGGATGGAGATTTTACCTCTCACTTACCCTGGTAAAGCTGAATGAACCTGGGATGTAAGGCAGAGGTGATAATCCCGTCTGGTAACTCTCGCAAAAATAACTTCAGCAGACTGGCTGCCGAGTACACATCACCATCTTTAGCAAGTTCCACCTCTTCTCCACGCTCATATTGCAGACGCAACTGTTCTACCATTTTCATGCTGCCGTTTACCCTGAAGAGGCCTTCTTGTGTCATACCTGTAATTACATATTGCATATGAGATTGATCCGAACTAAGACATCCCAGTGATGAAACAGATATTCTTGTGTGAATAATACACTTGCAGTAATACAATGGAAGGCAATTAATACAACATAGGTTTAAAAAAAAATAAAAATCATTTCCCCCCAGGAGTCCCCTTTAATCAAGCAACTGGGTTATGATCATTAACAAACACTAGTGACCACATCTTAAGGCCTGGGGTACTTTTTGAGAACCCACAAAACTCATCAGCACTGCTGTAACCTCACACCATGCAGAAATCAATTGAGACAGCTGCATTTTGCATTGGTATATTTCAACAGAAAATCTGGGTCCAGATTCTACACAACACTTTAGCAACTAGCCCCTTACTTTGAAGGGGACTCTGCCAATTTCACACATGTGACTACA
>NW_010102074.1:0-556 GCF_000699245.1 Pterocles gutturalis
CCCAAACCCCCCCCTCCCGGAAGCGCCGCAGGATGGCGAGCAAACAGCTTCCGGTCTAGCCCCCACGGGGCCGCTCTAGCCCGCTTGGAGGACCGCGACCTTCCTATAACTTTCTTGAGACTCTATGGTCCAGAGACGGCGCGGGGAGGCGGGGAAAGGGGCGTGGTTTGCGGAAGAAAGGGGGCGCTGATTGGCTACTCTCCCGCTCTCCGCCAGCCCGGCCGCAGATTCGCCACAACCGCGCGGCTAAATGACAACTAAAATGTCGCGATAAATCGACTTAAAAAAAATAAAAGGGCAGCGGGGAGAGTGCGAAACGAGTCGACAAAGTGTGACATTAAAAAAAAATCGGAAAAAAATGAGGTGGCGAAAGTGCTGCCCCGGTGGTTGCGCGCCGCAGATTCGCCACGGCGGCCGGGCCGCTTTTCCCTCTCCTTTCCTGGGTGCGTTTAAACATTATTTAGTAAAAAAATACTTTGGAGTTTTATTTTTTAGATAGGCGTGTTTTTAGGGTGTTTTTCGCGGTTTTGGTGAAGGAAAAGGGGGGGTAAAAATC
>NW_010102074.1:882-1092 GCF_000699245.1 Pterocles gutturalis
TGTCTGGTTTTGGGGAAAAAAAAAGGGGGGGGTAAAAATCCGTGTCGAAAGTTGCGCGCCGCAGATTCGCCACGGCGACCGGGCCGCGTTTCCCTCCCCTTTCCTGTACACCTTTTAAAATATATTTTGGAGTTTTATTTTT
Organism: Pterocles gutturalis; assembly: GCF_000699245.1. Lineage (NCBI taxonomy): Eukaryota > Metazoa > Chordata > Aves > Pterocliformes > Pteroclidae > Pterocles > Pterocles gutturalis. The sequence goes on from NW_010102074.1 coordinate 1,025, forward strand.
TAGATAGGAGTGTTTTCGGGGTGCTTTTTGCCGTTTTGGTGAAGGAAAAGGGAAGGTAAAGCCCCTCG
>NW_010102075.1:0-609 GCF_000699245.1 Pterocles gutturalis
TTTTTTTTTCTTTTCCTAGTGCCTTATTATGCCATGTAACTTAAAGCCAGTATAGTTGTGTCTTGTCATTGGATACGTACATGCACATACAGCACCTCCCACCCCTTACACTCACCTGTATGTACACAGTAAGCAAAACTGCAACGGGCCAATGATACAAAACCATATTATTATGATCAAGCACATAAAAGCCACTTCTGTGGGGTTTTTTTTACACTGTATGCATATGTGTATACAAAGAGGACACAGCTCAGCCGGCATATTTTAAATGCCTTTTTAGGATGAAAAGAAAACCTCCCCAGGAACTCTACTGACCATCAGTGACCAGTCCTATTCTGATTAGAGGTGTCATGAATCCATCATTTGTGTTGCATTAATAAAGGGAGCCTGAATATCTAAACCAGAGGGTAGATTTCTTTTTCACACCCGTGCAGAAAGCATGTCCAGATAGAAAGAAATCATGTCTCTTTTTTTTTGTCTTGCTTGCCTTCACAGATGCATGTATGCATATACACACACAGAGGCTTCATAGATTCCCTGAAAAAAATACAGAAAAAATGCAAAACAATATAGAGAAGATGTCCAGGATCCCACGTGCTGACTGGGCTA
>NW_010102076.1:0-35964 GCF_000699245.1 Pterocles gutturalis
AGCAGCAGACTGACTGCACCCCCCACCCCTCCCCTGCCCCCTGTGCCACTGCGGGGGAGAAGGTACAGAACAAAGCCTTTGGGCTTTGGGAAGAAAGGAGGGGTGGGGGAAAAGTGCCTTTTTAAGATGTAGTTTCTCTCTCTCAGTATCTTGCTTCTTGTTGTAAATAGTTAATAAATGTAGTTGGTTTTTTGGTTCTTCCCAAGTCGTGTTGGTTTCTTGCCCGTGACCCTAAGTGGTGAGTGAAACCCTCCCTGTCCCTGTCTTAGCCTGCCAGGTGTTTAACAAAGGACTGTCCCTGTGGCCTTTCTAAACCATGACAAAGTCCATGTCTCACGCCTCAGCCAGTGCAAGCCCAAATGGGAGTGCAAAACATGTCTCTTATCCTCTTGCAGGTAGGCTCTGCACACCCACACTCACACTGCTTGCATTGCCAGCACCTCAGCCCCAGTGGAGCCCTGTGCTTCTGGACACTGGTCAGACAAAGAGGCAGGAGAGGCCCTTTACAAAACAAAGGGTCTGTGTGCATATTTCTCTCTTCAAGTGCATTTCTGCTCTGGGGGAGAGACTCTCATGTAGCTACTGCAACACCAGCAGTGACTCAAGCTGACCTGTCCCCTTAGCACAGAATAGCACCAGGAGGAGATGTCAGCCTGGGTCTGGGCTGAGGTTACTACCCCTGCATCCTGGAGCCCTTTCAATTGGAAAACCTCCTCCTTGAGAAAGTTTTCCGCTTGCCACCCAAGCCAAACACTTGCCCATGCAAGTGAGAATGTTGCCCATGCCATGAGAATGGCTGCGCTCATTCCCTCACTTTGCTCAAAACCTTCTTCTTCCTCAGCATTGCCCTGATTTAATTTTTCCCTCTTCAGCTCCTGCTGTGCCTTGTCAGTCCTTACTGACACAACTCCTACATCAGCCCTTTGGCTCTGAGCAAGCAGAGCTCTCTGCTAGTCAAACAAGAGTTTATTAAGGACAGTGCTGAGCCCTTTACTCCTAATTTATTTCAAAATGGCATCTCATCATCCAGGACATAAACATTCTGCAAAACCACCTTCTAGAATGGAATACAAAGTGCAACAAAAAAACAGCAGAGAACATCATCACTGAACCCGAACATCAACAGATCCAAAAAACTTCGTCAATGGCAAAATGCCAGTGAGCAGCACAGGTTTTAGCTCCCCCATCAGTTGCCTAGAACCAGGCTAAGCTGGAGTTTTGCAGCTGTGCTCTGCAGTGGCAAAGAAGGGTTGAAACAAGGAAAACACCTAGAGATCTGTGATGCCTGAGCAAGTTAGATTGAGCAACAAACCATCAATGTGTGCCCCAAAATGCTTGGAAATTATTTTCTAAGCAACTGTGGCTTTAATTTGTCTCCTACCATCACTAAAACCTGAAAGTACATGTAATATTATCACTATAGATATAGGATAAATCTAGGTAGCAAAGAACTTACAACTGTAATAGCCATGCCACCTTTAATCTGTATATCCATATATAGAACACCTGTTCTGTATATGCATATATAGAATAGCTGTTCTATATATGCATATATAGATTACATAAACATTTTATATACACACACATATATATAAACTTTTTTTCTATGTTATTACACTATGGGTCCTGTTTCTAAAAAAGACCCTATTCCCCTATCCCACAAGGCATAGCGAGCTCTCTGCAAAAATCGTTCAGTGTCATATCAGATGCTCCTTGGTTAGGAATTTATTTTTTAAAAACCTTACTCCAAGTGGGGGTACCAAGTACCAGTTTGCTCAATTCAGACATTCATGTTAAGCTTCCATGAGGGAAAAGTTAGAGCGTGACAATTGAACTGTCGGACTAAAATATGGCCTTGTGTGCCACTACAAATTCAATAGAAGAAATTTAGTAATATGATCCAAATCCCAGAGGCACAAGTCTTCTCTTTTAAGACTTAATTTCCCAACCTCTTCTGGCAGCACTAACAATCAAGTAGAGAGTTCAGGGATCTGCCTGTGATCTCATCTCTAGGTTAAGTCTTCAGTCAGATCAGACCTCTTCAGTAGCTCACTGGTGGTCACATGTATGTGAGGGCTCCTTTAGAGTGGAAAGTGTTGGCAGGGTCAGAAAAAGGGAAGCTTTGACAGAGGTCAGCTCGAAGCCCTGTTGGGCAACATCTCACTTACTCTTGAAAGCTGTTGTACTCTGTGTAACATACACCCTGGTCAGGGCTCAGTAACACAGAAGTGGATGGGAGACCTCAGCCTTGAGGTAGGACCACAGACCCACGTGGTATTTCAACACAGAGTGTAGAGCAGTTGGGACACTTGGGGTTACCACATAGTCAAACAGGTGGGACACCTGGTTCAAGCTACTCACTAGGCAGGCAGAGGCAGCCCTTGGATTGAGTCTCCCATAGCCCAACAGTTAGAGAAACTAAGGGCTCACCTCTGCTCTCCAGCCTGGCTTTATGAGTGGTGCCATTGCCCCAGATATTGATACCACTTGTGCTCAGAGGAAGCCACTCATTACCAGCAATTTCCCAATGACTGAGACAGCATTTTCCAAATAATAGGTAGGAAGGAAGGAAGGAAGGAAGGAAGGAAGGAAGGAAGGAAAATAGCCAGAGACTTCCTTTCAGGTGAGAACTCTGCAAACAGCAGAGGTGAGCAACCCTGGTAGCACTCTCAATGTACACACATGTGGAGGCCTACACATGCGCATGGCCAGTGCTTTGCTCTGCCTGACTGGTGCCTGTTACTGCCTGCTGCTGCCTGCTTTGAGTGTGTGGCCTTTGGAGACCTAGCACAGGCAGTGTGCAGCACCAGGAGCAGTGTATTTGCCGCATTTTAAAAACAACACAATGTGTGCCTCGCACCTTTGCTTGAAAGAGATCTAAGTGCTTTATAAATACAAATTAATAAATCCCCAGTGATGTGCCAGAGATGTTCTATAGACCATGCTCAGGCATGTTCCCAAGAGTGAGGATCTGCAGAGGCAATTCACAATAAAGAAGCATTACTATTGCCTACTTTTCCCAGTTCACCTTGAGAAGCGAGACATAAATACTGTAATGGCAGCTCTGTATTGTTCGGGCAAAGCAGCCAGCCTCAGAACAGCACAGTAAGGAAAGAAGTATTTAGATGCAGCTCCCAAGTTATTTTATCTCCTGTGAAGATGCAGACCACTGCTTTTTCACGTGTATAATGTCCTCTGTTGCTCCTCAAAGTATGCTAAATCCCATTGCTGCCTCTGTTGATTAGCGGAGACATCGTATGAGAGCTTATATCCAACATACTGTTGCACAAACCCAGAACTACAAACAAAATTAGTTTCCAAATCATTGTATCAATAGTTTGGCACCAAGCTATCCTGCCAGCTCTCAGGGTCTGCAGTTAGAAGGTGTTGAATAAGACAGAGGTCTGAATTTGGAAAGCCTAATGTGATCAAATAGGGCGAAAACTGTTCTGTGACTATGCAGTCAAGTCTGTGAGCCTGCCAGAAGGAGATTAACAAGATTGGGGTGCAGATTTACATTAGTTGGAAGCATAAATCGGGCCTTAGACACATTAAGCGGACACTAGGCCTGTAAATAACGACACAACCAGAATAAACAGACTCTTGTCAGGAGGCTGCATATAGGACACAATGGTACAGGCTCCTGAGATTTGATGAAGGAATAGAAAATAACCAAAAAGGGAAGGGAAATACTATCAGTCCCCACTGTGTATAAAACAGGGGACTAAACAAATCAGAATAACCTTGAGGCATGCAGGCCTCCCTGATCTTTCTCAGCTTCTCAGCCGCCCACGTTCCACTTGCAAAGCCACAAATAATGAAAAGAAGGCTCTGAAGCACTGTAACAACAAAGCAGTTTCCAGGTATTCTACCAGCAAGAGCAGTTTTTAGTGTTTATCATGCAGACAGAACAGCAAAAACACTGTTCAGGCTTAATGTGATTGGCCACTGTAAGACTGAAAACAAAACCAATCTTCTCTATCCCTCAACTTCTCTAAGTTAACTGATTTTCTCTACATCGGTACTTTTCAGTCCTCTTTGGAGGTGGAGAGCTCCAGAACCTTCCCAGTTAGTCAAAACACCGCTATCTACAGTACAAGGACATGGATACAGTGTCTAAATAAATAAGATGCTTGTTACATTTTTCCCCCAGAGATTCATATGGGGTTTTTGTCCTCTTCAAACTCAAGATTTATGACCACAGGGTTTATTTGGCCAGCACCACAGAGGAAGAAGGCTTTTGACTGTTTTGGGAATAGCTTCCAGGTCACTATTCAGTCACTGAGGGATGAACAGTGGGTGATCTTTCCATGTAGTCACAAAGACTTCCAGTCCAGACCCGTGTTCACATTAGAAAGTGAACAGGAGTAAAAGGACATCTAGGCAACTGGGAAACAGACAGGAAGCAAACACTAGGAATATTTGTGCTATCCATGCATGCATAGGACCTGGCTTCCCTATTGGTTGCTGCTTCTGCAAGACCCAGTATTCCTGATACGGCCTAGAGTGTCAAATTAGTAACTGCAGAATGACTGAACTACAAACTCTGTTCTCAGTGTGTTCTGGTCAAGTCTGTCCAATTAGTTGAGACTTCCCTCCTGTAAGAGCTCTGGCTCTGTCTGACTATCCCTCCTCCTGCAGGCTGGAGAGAGGAGCTGAGCATAGCATGACCCTCCTGTATGATTCTGTGAGGCAGGAGTAAAGGAGGGTGGTGCCGGTTTCTGTCACCAAAAGCATAAGCACCAGGGGGCTTTGACCCCAAGTAGCATAAAACAACTCCGGTGTTACTTTTCTCCAGGCAAAAACTACATCACTTTGTCAATCTTGGCCACTTCCTCCAAGAGGCAGGGAGAGAATCCATATTGCCAAGGCAATGTTCAGACCCAGACCATTTTTACTTCACTTCATACCCTTTGCATCACTGACAATGCATCTCCCCATTTCAGCAACTCTCCAAGCAAAGCTGCAGCCTACACCAGCCTTCGTCTGTGCATGACTCCAGTTCAGCCAGGAGGCTGAGATTTAGAGGTCAGTATGTCCAAACAGCCCATGTAAACACAGGTGGTACCAGCAATGCCTACATAAAGCAACAGGGATAAAACTGAAATTGCTTCCTTATCTTTAATTCTCACCAACTCCCATGCTGAGTCTGACAGTCACAGCCAGTTGTAGTCCGTATACACTTTGTGAGTTTGTGAAAACAGATCTCCATTACTTGCTGGGCTCTACTGATCAAGACTTTGTTTCTTGTACTGCCCTTTAATTCCCTTTGCAATAACCCAGAAAAAATCCTCCATCTTGCTTTCTAGCATGCGTTCTGAGCACACAAAACAGTCTTTCTGCTCTCAGCCTCTGTGCCTAGCACTACAGCATTCCCAAGCAGCCACCTATAAACTTCTGCTTAGCTTCTGAAATTGTGGTCTGAAGCATGCCTCAGTGCCAAGTGTTCTAAATCTTTCTACTGGCTACATGTGCCTGTCAAATTTCAAGAGTAGCTAAACAGGCCAAGTAGAGGCAATTTATCTCGGAAAAATAGCAAAAGGCATGCCCCTGACACTATGGCATCCCATTGCGAAATTGCAAGCATGGAAACACCAAAGCTTCTCAGCAAAATCTCTGAAAGAATTTTATTTTTTATAATGCAGTGTGGACAAAACAACAATTTTCAATATCCTTATTCTGGGAAATGATTGAGCTAATCCAGGCAAGTCTTCCCCAAAAACATCAAGCTGAAGTGACTACTTGACCCAGGAAATACCTACTAAAATGCTTCAAGATTGGCAAAACCAAGTAATAAATGTGTAGGTCTAAACTTTGGACAATACAGGAGACCCGCCCATGCTATACATGTGCATGCATGTACCTGTGCATGTCACAAGAGAGAACAATCAATTTTTCAGTAACAGGCATTATCCTGCTCTGGCACCATTTGGGTTCCTCAGTAGTTTGTCTGGCATCAAAACAGCCTCCTGGGGTAGCAAGAGACGTTGGAGCACATCCAGGTTTCACCCCCACTGGCTGTCAGGATGCTCACAAAGATGCATACTCAGAGGTAAGATGTGCTGCCAATGCCAACAATTTAGAAGTAGCTGAAGTGCCCCAAAAGCTAGGAGGAAAGACTGTTTGGAAAAACAGATGGGTTTAACATACTGTTAGCTTTCTTTAAAGTCAAGCAAAATTTAACATTTTTCTCTAGGACAGTAACAGTTTCTGGGGCAGGGGGAACACATTGCCTTATACCAAACATTTTCTAGGTGCTATAATGAACTACAGGCCTCTGACAAGCTATCTTAGCTGTATCCATCTGCATCCCAAATGTGAAACACTGGCACAAGTGAAATTCAGCTACAGCCTCTTTTACTCACATCTAGAATCTACACAACGCACCACAAACCCAGACATGCAGCCTTCAAAGCCATGTTGCCTCTGCATCCCCACTACACTCCTTTTTCGCATCTCCTTTGGGAAATTTGGAGGAGAGGTTTATAACTGGAATGACTAGTGTGAGTGGTTAAGACAGAGATTTTGAGTGGGGGAGAAGTTCTTCCTGCTGTTCTCCTCACATGGATTTCACATTTTTCCTTTTCTCATATGCGGTGTTGCTCTCACTGTAGGGAGGACGACCTAACACTTTGAGGTGCAAGTCTTGCTCCACTCCCAGAGGTGCCTCCTTTTCCCACTCAGGTGACACCTCACAGGGCCAGAAGAAAGGGGAAAACTGAGCCATTTCAGCACACTGATACCTTGCATATCTAACTGCATCCAGCTTAACTGGCAAATCACCCTTAGAAGATAATGGGTGGGCTGTCAGCAGGAGGCAGTGGAGCAACCCATGTGTGCATGTGTTTCAGACTACTGCCTGCACCAGAGTTATCATGCATTTAGTTGCTATCGTAGTTCTCAGCAGATCTGGACTGAGAATTCCTCTCTTTAGCAGCCCTGTTGTGACAGCAGATCGGTATTTGCAAGGAAAGCTGGCATTCAGCTTTGATACTTGTTAAATGTCACAACAGGTAGAGGAAATAAGAAAGCAAACAGGAAGAGTGAGATTCAACTGGCGTTACACCCCTCAAACTCCTACCTCTATTGAAGGGAGGATTTGCACACTTTCCAAAGAATGCCCGGCATTCACTCTCAAATCTCCCTCCTCTCTCCTGTTGTGCACAACACAAATTTATAGGTCTGTTTTCCTCCTATTTATTCTGTTTAACATCCCACTTCTAAGGAGCAGCTTCATTGTGCATAATGCAGCAGCTGCCAGTAAGTCACTAGGATAGACAGCCTTGTTTTCCACAGGGAAGTGTGTGCAGTCAGAAAGAAATGAAGCATCTAAAAATAATGCCCTTAACACTCTACATGCAGATGGTTTTCTCCAATTTTCCACTGGCCCACTGCTGTATGCTGATGACAGTGTAAGAGGAGATCAGAGAGCCAGCTCAGTACTTTTCCATGGAAGGATGAAATCTCTAAGAATAACAATTTATCAGAGGAGCTGTGTCTGTTTGACCTGGCTCGTTTTCAGAGATTAGAAACTAAATAATTCACAATGTATTGTGTTGACTTTGCGGGCTTTTTTTAATCTAAGAAGTGATTTTCATGTTTCATCAGTTCTCAGGGAGGGGAAAGAATGCACATCTGTCTTCCAAAGTGGATCAGTGAGATGATAATAACAAATAATGATAACCTACCCACGTGGAGTGTCTTTCATCTTGAAGGATCCCAGAAATACTATAGTTTGTGGTCCAGTCCTGAGCCGCTGAAGTCACTGCTGATTTCAGTGAGAGAAGCATAATCCAAGCCAGGGCAGCATCACTGCAACCCTGCAGGTAATCAGCTCGCCTGCAGAAAGCTCCATCTATATTGTTGGTGAAATAAGTGCTTTTGAACTGACAAGACATATGCTAGTAGAATTTGCACGCTCCTGCTTCCCTGAGGCAGAAAGAGATCTTATACAGAAGCAACCACCAGCCTTGGTCTTCCACACTGCCAGATGAGCGGGTCAGTGGAAGGGAGTGGTAGAGAGCCCTGTTGTGACGGTGGAGACAATCATGAAAAGAGCTTGGAAGAAACCTCATTGTGACAGGAACTGACAGTCTCGCTATCATGATCTCACGTATAAAAACAGACCCTGCATCACTGGCTACACCTGTACTACTAGCCTGCACAGTGGCAAGGCCCACACACTGACCCTGAGGTAAACTAGCACAAACTGGCCACATCTGTGCCACTGAACTGTCTCAGCGTACAAATCAGGGTGGGTGCATTCAAACTGGCTGCTAGGAACAGTCCTTGCACTGAGGGAGCTGGCTGTCCTCTGCCACCAACACCCCAGGAACTATTAAATTATTAACTTAATAATTAAACAGCTGTGAAAATTATACTGCAGTGCCTGGGGTCAGGCCCTTGTAGTCTTTATTTTACTAATACAGAAATAACTAGTGGCTTCCATGAAGTAGTGTCCCATTTGCTGCTGGATTGGCCTATACCTAAAGATGTGGGTGCACACAAAGTCAGGAACAAGCTGTAAAAGGTTTTAACTCCTTGCAGGTTTTACTGGGCAAAGCCTGCCTCCATGCAAAACCAACAGAGTGGAAACGAAGCAGTCGAGGATGCTTGCAGATCACGCTACTGAGATGAAAAAGCAAAACCCATACACTAGCAAGGAGTCAGATTCCACTGTTGGTTACCTACAGGTACTCAAAGGCATTTCCCTCTGCTGTCTCCTTCACATACTCCTTCACACCATGCAAAAACCATTTGTGTTAAGCTAATGAGATGTACATTCCAGCTCTTTCCCAACTTGAGCCCTGACCGATTTGATGACTCAGAAATGCCAGGTGGAACTTTAGTAGGTTATTACGACAGGATCTTCAAATTAGATCTCAAGGATACACATATTAAAAATATAACGGCAAATGATGAAGATATGAATGCATTGCTTGAGTCCTTGGAGAAATTGCTCAAATTCTCAACAGAGAACTGAAAACCACCTGGCTTCAGCGCTGGAGAATGATATGAGGATTCTCTTGGAGGAGGGTTGCTGAAGTCCCCAGCCAACCGAAGGGGCAGGGGAAAGTTCTTTCCTGTCTCAGTGGACATCTGTCAAACAAAATGGAATACATTTTCAAGGACTCTGCCAAATTTAGACGTTGTGTACTCCTGCCTGGCTGTCATGACCGCTCTGGAGGTCACGCAAAAAGAAATAGTTCTCACAGCATAAAACCAAGTGAAGTGAATTGCGTAGCAACCTACTCTTTCAAATATAATACAAGCTTCTCCATTCCCTCCAGGAAAACCCTGTCTACGTGCTATGATGCCACAACCCATCTCAAGTGCTAAATTTGTCCAATGCAACAATATCTGGTAGATGTTCACATGCACACGAAAAGCCCTGTCCTGCAACACAGAAGGAGGAGCTACATGGAACCACACTTGCTCTGAATGTTTGCCAGGTAAAATAGCACCAGATACTATATATAAAAAGGTGCAATTTAGAGGCCCAAATCTGCTCCTCCTAAAGGTGATAACAAAATTGCCACCATCTGCTGCAACTGCTGATCCTTCAGGAGACCCTCCGAAGAAACAACAGTGAGGTTCTGTCATTGCATTGGTAGCAGAAGCTGAACAACATGGTGGCAATGCATGCAGCAGGTGGCCAACAGTCATACACACAGCTGTTGCAAATGCCTAGCGAGGCAAACCCCAGTGAGAATTACAAATAAATTTAGCCCTTTGGAAAATTCTTATGGCTCATGTCATAGTCCAAAGTTATGAACTGGGCAGCAGTAAAATCCATTGTCATTAGGGATGTGGCTCTTTTCTCATCTAGTGGTCTCTTTCCAGATGTTTCTGTGATATTTTTATGTGAATTTTCTTTCCAATAATCTCATTTGAGAATCCCAATAAACTCAGAAAAACTCAAAATATGCTGCTGGGGTGCATTTCATATGCTGCTGCCGCGCATTCCATATGCTGCTGCCGCATCCCCAAAAAACTCAGCAAATCATTGTGCTATGCCTGCACACAAGCCTTAGGCCCACTCTGAGTACAGCATTGTCAAGATGCACTCAGACATGAATCAAGACTGCATCTAAGAATGGCAGAGCAGATCAAGATTGCTCAAGTCGGTCCCAATAATACTCCCTTCTTTCTCCAGAGACATCTATGAGACAGCAGTTTCATACCTTTTCTGATAGCCTCTGTTCAGCCAATACTTGCACATCACGCTGCAGGGGTCATTCTCATAGCACAGTATGAACCCTGATGGTCCCCATGAATTCCAAGACTAGACATACCTAAGCAGTTAGGGTTAAGTGTTCATCAAGGTACTCTCTGACCCCTGTCACAGTGCTGGCGTTTTGTCACTTGTTTTCACAGCCACAGGATCTGCTCCCTTTATCCCAGCCCAAGGTCCAGTGAAACTAAAGGAAAACTTCTGAATTTGAAGTATTTGCTCCAAAATAGATACAAAGTAATCTAAACTGGATTGAGAGTGAGCAAACTAGAGGGTTATGTGCTTTGAAACAAGTGGTTCTTAGAACATTTGGATTTGACCATTATTTTGTTCCATTTTCAAATTAGGTTAGGAAAAATAAATGTATTTTACAATAAAATAATATTTCTTTGTTCTTTCATGTTCCAACATGTTATAATGAACACGTACTGCCCTGAGGGCAACTGTATTTCATGGGAATCTACTTCATAGATCACGGTTTCTGTGAGAGAAGTAGAAAAAAGATTAACTTTGATGTCCTGTAGCCCAAAGCAGAATTGTTCATGAGATACACTCTGCTACAAAGAAAGGAGCCTTCTAGGTGTCCGCAAACTACGGATGAAAATAAAATTTTTAACATACAGTAAAACTGTTATTGATTGTAGAAATATTCCCACAGTTTATGATGTCAGTCGGAGTACACAGGACAACCACAGGACACTGCATGATAAGGTCTCCACAGCCAAGTGAGGAACTGCATTTTCAGTACACCACTCCTGCTCCTATCTTTTCAGGAAGCTGAGTCCCCCAAGTGTTAAACAGGCTACACTGAATTAGCTCGATGGTGAGCGTGCAGGAGGATGGGGGAAGAAGAAATTCTCCTGTTGCAGGGTTTTCTCCTGGCTCTTCTACTCTAAAGGCTGGCAGGGCAGGGACACTCTCCTCCATCAGCACAGATGGCAGGCCCTCCTGAAACACAGAGAATGGCACTCTGTCCCCACCGTTGCTATCAAACTGCAGAGCTGGGAAAATCATTACATTTCCCCACACCTCCATGTCCCAAGCAACACTCTGTCAGCCTTGGCTATTTGGGCTGTGCACTCATTCAGCCAGGTACTTTTTTCTCTGAGGTGTTTGTACAACACCTGCCACACTGGGATCTCTAGACACTCTCGCAACACAGAAACCAACAAGAATCATCATCATGCCCAAAGCCTGCCAGGGCAGCTGCTGGGTCTGCATCCAGGAGGCTCAGTTGCGTAATGCCTCTGCGTTTAAGTGTTACGACTTGAAATTTCCATTCAGAACACATTAGGCACTACTTGGGAGGGAACAAGAAGTAGCAAGTTAGACTACATTTGGAAGATCCTAAGTAGGACACAGAGCTAAGTCTGAACTTTCACCGTCACTCTGAGCTCACAACTTGCAAGAGCTTGCCTTCTTATTCCAGATTTTTCTTTCATCTAAGTTCTAACATGGAACAGGGGTCATCTGTAGCCACAAGGTTCCTTTTTCACATCTGCAGTTACCAAACTCTGCTTTCATATATCTGCATGCTGCAATAGAGAATACTGCCATTTGTCCACATTTCTCTCTTTTTCCCAGGTGGATTCATCCACAATCCTCAGATTTCACACACCTGGGAAGGCCTCTCTTCACATCTCCCACAAAGGAAAAGCTGTGAAGGGTCTGAAGTTTCCCACCACTCTTGGAGCACCTCTATGCCCAAAACAGTCTTTCCCCTGTCAACAAACCCCTTCCTCACTTCCCTGTTCCTTAGCCCTGATTCAAACAGGGAAAAGGGTCAGCAGCACACAGCTTATTTGACCTGGTGGTGCAGTCCAGAAGAAAAGCATCAATGACCTGTTTGGGACAGAAGAGCTATGAATTTGCTTAGTTCTTATGCCAGTGTTACACACTAGTTGTAGCTAATAGAAAAAAGCATACAGTAAAAGCAGCAAGTGTAATCCCAAGATGAGGGATATTTTCCTTGAAATGTTTCTTAGGTGACTGTGAAGATCAGGACTTAAATACAGCCTCCATGCAGAATAGAAGGTAGTATATTCTCTCACCCCGCCTCCATGAATCTGTAAGACGGGGGAACAAATAGACAGGATTAAAAAGAAGTGAGAGTCCCTAAGCCCCCATAAATCTCCCCAGAATTGGCACAATAAAAGTATATTAAAAAAACAATGTCATTTACAAGCAGCGTATGAATGGAAAAGAGGTCAAAAATCATCCCACAGAAAGAGAGAGATAACAAAATCCCTACTCAGACATGGTCTGTAGGCCTGTTCTTGCTCTTGCTCTAATTGTTTAGCAGAGAAAAATACATGAAAATCACCTGATTTCTTAACTAGGCCATAGAAAGATTACTTGGCCCAAAGCTATAACCCTGAGCATGAAGTAGTTTCTGGTGAAGACAATCTAGTGGAGTAGGCTTAGCTCACTTTGCCTTTTTCAAGGCCTATGACATTCATTTGCAAGACTATTATCCTCAAATTAAATACTTCACTGATTTTCCCCCCACCCTCACTCTCCACAGCAGTGCCAGAGCCTGGCAATCATGAGCAACTCTGCAATAACAAACCGGCAAATTCACAATGGAAGTAAACCATTTCAATTAGGAATCAGATTTCATTTTTAAGCATCCAAGAACTTATTTAACCAGAAGCAAAAGAAACCATTTTCCCCCAAATTAGGAATCTGCTTACTAAATGAGAAGTAGCATAGGGCTGGTATAAGACACTCTTTATTGCAGAAAATTTGGTGGAATAGTCCACTGTTATCCTTGTATTATTGTTGGTTACAAAACAAACAAAAAAAAAGGGGGGGGGGGGGGGGGGGGGAGAAAGACAGAAAAGTCTTAGGGATTAATTTGTCAAAACATCAGTTTCGGCTGTGCTTGTGCAACTCCAGTGAGGCCAATGGATAGCTCAGGAACGTGATGCAGAGCAGGATTTAATTACCCAGTGCAGGGATCACCTCTTAAAGGCCTAACATGTACACATCTCACTGGCAGGACAAATTTCTGGACTAAAGCATCACAATATAATATCATAAAGTTGCTAAAGACCACTTAAAAAGGGAGAGGGGGACAAATGAGTTTTTGGGCAAAGACCAGAAGGAACCAAAGAGAATATCCGATGGTACATGGGCATCTCTTGGACAAGCAGTTCAGTGGGACAAATATCTGCAACATGCTGAGTGCAGATTTTTATTTCAGGTGGAGGAAGATGCTAAGGCTTGGCTATGCCTTTTGTCCAATTCCAATTGATTGGCAAGCGACAAACTGAGAGCTAATTTGAATGAAGTGACAGAGTTCAGTATTCTAAGAAAAAGGAAACATGAGAGCAACAGAAAAGAAATAATAGCTCTCAGGAGATCAGACTTCACCAGCTAAGCAAGTGGCTGGTAAATTCTTCTAGAAAGATAATTGAGGATAGCTGTGAGTTGGTAAAGGATACTATATTGAATGTGCAGTGGCAAACCACAAGATTCAAAAGAAAGGTCTTGATGCAACCTCTGAGCCTGCAATGCTGGGTTCCTCAGTGACCAGAATATCAAAAAAGGCTTGTGCAAATAATGAAAGCAAAAGCATGTAACTAAGGATGAGTGAAGTGGAACAGATAAAGCAGGTAGGAATAAATATTAATGTCAAGTGACAAGAGATATAAAGGCAATAAGAACTAAATTAGAAGAGTAGAAGTGGTGATTTTCCAAGCAGGAATATAGAAGAGCTCGCGGAGATGTAAAGTATATGATAACATACTTCTTTCTGTATTCACAAAAAAAAGTTAACTATTAATTCCTATTAACAAAGCAATAGCAAGGTAAACCATAGTGTAGAAAACACAGGTTAAAAATATTTCAATAAATTAAGGATGTTCAAACTAACAGGGTCTGAGGAGATACTCCCTCACATGATAAGGAGCTAGCTACGGAAATCTGAGAGCCTTGAGTGATTGCCTTGAATGGCTGGTAGATAGAGAACATAGTACTTCTCTTTAAAAAGGATGGGGGAATTATAGACCTGTCAGCAAAACAGGGATCCCTGAAAAACAGAAACTTTTCTTAAATAAAAACATTTTTCACATATCTAGAAGATGATAACAAACAGTCATACTGGGCTTGTCAAGAACAAATTGTGCCAAACCAATACAATGTCCTCCTTAGAAAAGACGACAGACCTAGCAGATTTGGGGACACTATGGTACAAGGTGTTCTTTGGCCACTGGATGCTGACTTACATTCTCTTCAACAAGCGAGGTGGTATGGTCTAGGTCTAGCTCTAGGTCTGTCTGGCAGGGCTTCTCAAAGAGGAGAGAACAAAGCACCAGGCTCTTTGTAAACCTTGCTATGGCACAGGAACAAGAGGACTGCCTGCTGCATTACACGATGCTGAAGACAAACTGGCTGAAAGTTCTTCCACTCTGGCCTCATGGAAACACTCACGTGTTTAACTGAAAACACAGCAGAGGCAATATTAAAGGAGGGCTCCTAAGGAGCCAGGTACTGGCCCTGCATACTACAGGGACTGGGATTTCCTGCCCTAGACCTAACCACCACCCAGCAGACTTGGGCTGAGCAATCCTTCTACTTAGCTAAGGAGATCGGAAAGAGAAGTAAATGTAATTAGAATATAATTATTTATATATTCCCTGTTGCAGGACAGGGAGGAGACTAAAAGATCTCTCAAGATGCTGTTCAGCACACTATTTCAATGATTTTTTTTTCCTTCAGTATTACGGAGCCATTTTGACTTTCTGTAGCAAAGTCAAAATCAAAGTCTTTATCATCCACACCAACTGAGCAGTGTTTGTGTTCCCCTTCACCTTGCGTTGGCTCCGATTACTCTGAGCAATAGACCACAGCCAGGCAACGAGTTGAGTTAGAAGACGGGTAGTCTTTTACGTCCTTGTACAGCTTGGAGCTGGGAACTAGTGAAAGAGGGCTTGAAGGGTAGTGGAGAAAGTCATTATGAAAGTATGAAGGAGAGATTCTGACTATGCCAAGAGAAGCATGGGGCTCTAAGACAAAAGGAAGAGAGGTTAAGGGAGGAATTATGATGCTGTGGGAGGAGGATGCCTTGCAAGACACAAAAATGCCAGAAATGATAGAGAATTCAAGAGGATGGGTAGGGGAAGACAGCCAGCAGACACACATTCCTGGGGAGGGAATATATTTGGAAACCTCATTTAGCGATTCACGCAATCTTTCCTTCTCTTTCTCTCACACACAGAAAAACACACGCATGGTGTGCACACAGAACAATTTTATCCAACCTACTTGTGTTAACAAATACATGCAGCTAATCTCACATATCACAACGGTTCCAGAATATGTCTTAGTTATATACTTAATCCAATCCCATTTTGGTCAGAGGGTGATACCAACAGGACATCTTAGAGCATCAGACTTTGAAACTGGTCTCCCTGGGCATACCATATGGTCGAGGGACAGAGAGAAGTTTCTCCAAGACAAAATTAAGACCAAGAGTCTGCATTCATGTCCAGAATCATGCTGTGTAGCAGGTTTTCTCTCTGGATTACAGACAGTCTAGAAGACAGCCTTCTGATTTGGATAGCTAAAATTAGTGGAAGTATGAACTAATGTGCTTCAATAGAACAAAGTAAGTGATTGCTTTCAGAACACACTAGGAAGTTCAGGTCATTTTTATGTAAAAAACATACTTGCTAAACACAAATATTTTAATTCATTTACAGTCTCCCACAGAATTTTTCAAACTTTGTCTGCAAAAGTGAAACCCCTCCACAAACTATTTTCCAGTTTTCTACAATCAAAAAATATAACCCAAAAAATTCAGCCAGTCAGATGACAACTAGCCAGTTTGTTTAAGTTTAGGTTGCCAGACACAGGAAAATTTTTTAGCTCTCAGTTTTCCTAATGGAAGACATGAAAATGTAATTAACCCCAGATATTTTTACCAAGGAAATTTCCATTTTGGCTAACATTACAGTCTTCATCTAAAAAGCCATTTCACGTTAAATATTCCACTAAAAAAAAAAAAAACCATTCTGAAGAGATTTCTACTGCGGGTAGTGGTGCAATGTAAATGTCTAGACTGGACAAGAGAGAAAGAAGTAGATGCTTTGATTTGGCAATGTACCTAAACATGAGAAAACTGACTGTACGAGTAGTTCTGCTGAGAAAACACACTGTAGGATGTTGTAGTTGTTACACTAGATAATCAAAACATAGGCACAAACACTTTTGCATTTGCTGTACTTGGAAACTGCCAGTTCTCATGTTTAAAATGCTGTTTGGCCTACAGTTGCAGGCTAGATCATCTGCTGGCCAGTTATTCATCTAAGATGCTGAATCTTCTCTAAGACCTGAGAAAAGGACAATCATAGATTTATGCTGTCATTTAGTGACACACTTTCTCAAGACAGACTAATCTGCTGAGCGAATGAGGAGCCTTCTGTAAAAAACGCACATTTATCTGATTAGACAAATGCAGCTTATGTTTGGAGAGTATTAAGGTAAATTAATTACTTTGTAATGGGAGTTAGCAACAAATTCACTGGTGAAAAAAGAATTTTATTGTCAAGAAGAACAACCAAATTAGGACAATTCACATCATTTTCAACAATAAAGATGTTTTCAGTCTGAACAGAGATGTTTTTGTAACTAGTAAAGACATCATGTGCATATAAAGAAGCAAAGTTTCAGCAATTCTAACTTTAGTTCTAGAATAATAAAAGCTGAATAGCTGCTTAGTTGAAAATATTCTTCAGACTTATGTTAGTCCCATTGTTCTGTGTTCTGCTGTATTTCACATGGACTGTGACTACTGTGGGTAGAAAGGCCAGTCTATATCTGGATTATCAGTAAAACAAAAAAGAAGAAAATACTCCTGAGCTGGTCTTCACTATTTGTTAATATCAGCACACAGGCTTGCAGGTCTTGCAGGAAATGCACATTGTATTACCCTCTACGACAGATGCATTCTCATTTATTTATATTGGATATTATCACACTTCCATCCAGTTACGAGGCAGTCAGGGCTGTGGATGTATAACAAGATGATAAGGTATTCTGAAGACCCACAAATGAATATGAAGTCAATGAGAGCCTTGTGCTTCTCTAAACAAAGTTACCAGTGTGGTGCCTGCCTACAACGGGACCTGAACGTACAGCACTCAGCGCTGCAGCTGCTTCATATTTGGGTGCTCACCTCTGCAGAAGGATTCCCAGCACTGAGCTAGGCAGACAGGCTTATTATAGGGCGCCAAGGGATCTGCCCATACAAAGGAATTCGCAAGATGCCATTTAATGGACAACAGATGCTTCAGATGGCTCAGAGGAAGTGCCAAAAGGATATACATTAAAATCCTACATCCACCTCAAGGCTCAGCTGCCTTATTCTGGGCTGTATGAAGTACTTGCCTCCATGTCACTCCACTCTCTGAACTCTCCCATCTTGAAGCACCTCAGCATTTTCTTCCAGAAGGAGCAGGGCTAAGACACTCCTGCCTTGCATGGAGTCTCACTGCCATCCCAGCAAGTAAGAGGAACTGATGGAGCATTCAGTGGGTCCAAGG
The DNA here is from genome assembly GCF_000699245.1 of Pterocles gutturalis. NCBI lineage: Eukaryota > Metazoa > Chordata > Aves > Pterocliformes > Pteroclidae > Pterocles > Pterocles gutturalis. Next base: position 17,782 of record NW_010102076.1, read on the forward strand.
GCCAGTTCCCTTTTCTAGTGAGACTCAGACCTCTCTCTCACACATGAGCACACCAGCTACCAGGCTAGTTTCCCCCACCATGCAGTTTGGCCTCTCAGGGGACAAACAAATAAAATAATGGGTTCAGGTACAGCCCACTTCCACAGCAGAGCACTGGGTCTGAGCCCTCTCCTTCCCACCTGTGAGGTACAACAGGGCTTCCCTTGCTCTCAGGTCTCTGAAGCATGTGGTATGGCACTTGTAGCAGTCAAGAAGCAAGCAGCCATCCCTGACACTCTGTCAGTGAAAGGTAGGGGTTGGAATAGCAGAGACAAAACCAGGGAGGAAAATCTTTCAGGTTGCCCAATGACTGTTGAAATTCAGATTCTTCAAGGCACCTTAGGTGGGATCACCAAGGTCATCATCCACATCTGAGACAGCCTAAAGAGTTTTTTTTACTCATAATAAAACAACAGGTGAATTAAGCAACCTGAAGACTAGAAAACACAGAGAAATACTCCACCAAGGCCAGTAGGCTGGTATCAAAGGATAGAAACTTCTTGAAATATATTTTAGGGTGAGATACAAAATCTGAAAGGCTTCCAAAATGCAGAATATCATTATAAAGTGATCTTGTAAGACAGAAACTGAGAAAAAAATCTGACACACAGGACTTTGACCCCAGAAATCATGCTTCCAGGAGGTAGGCTGCCTGATGAAAACTGTGCATAGGCGGGTTCTTTTTTCATCTGTGTGGCTTCTCTGCAGACACTCTGCTGAAGGTAGATCAGAGCAACAGGATCAGCAAACAGCTGTCCAAGCAGATGCCTTCTGAAGAGAGGCAGGAAGGAGGAACAGCACAGATGGAGCCTTCGGAAAGTGGGTGTCTAGATAGGTGTAGTATCTAGGGAGAATGAGGATGAAGAGCCTAGATACAGATAGACTGCAACGATAGCTGGACTGATACAAAGAGACATCCCACAGAAGAAGCAGTGGTGGATACAGCTCAGATTCACAAAACCAGTCCAGAGGGGTCTAAAGGAGCAGGCTGGGAATTGTTTACCCAAAGGTTCCTCTCTGTCCCTGCAGATCAACATAGACCAAAACCGTCAATCCTCTCGCTCATATTTCTCATAGATTTCCATCTCCACATGAACAACTTAGCACGAAAGCGAATATTTGGTGATGCACTATTAGACAGGTACTAATGATTCCTTTGCCATTTAAGAAAAACTCTGAACTGACCCAGGTTAACTGGAAGTAAGACGTCTGGAGATTAAGACCTCTTATTGCAATCCAAGGAGTCTTTAGAATTGCTTTCAGATAATATTGCAAAGGAAGCTGATTTCTAATTCTTCAAACTACTGAAAATATGATCAAGCCAAAAACATCAGATGAACAGAAAAGCTGTGATTTAGGATCTTGAGTAAGACTGACTTGATGTCTGAATCTCTTTCTTGCTCCTGGCTCTTCACTCCCTCAGCCTGCGTTTCAGAGAGCAGAAAAACAAAAGCCTCTTACTGCAAACAGAAAAAACTACCCCTGGTTCCCTCCATGCTGGAGGACACATCGCAGCTCTGAAAACTAGGTTAACAACTGCATGCACTTTTAGCATAAAGTAAGACTATGCCAAAGGAGAAATAATCAATAGAATTGGTTTCTGTCCTTATAAATTGCTGGTAATTCACTATTAAAGCCTAATTCTGCTCTCACAAAATTAAGTAGCAAATCTCTATCTGCTTGCATGAAGTGAAAGGAAATTTTGAGAACTCAGTAAGGCTTATATACCAGTATGCACTGAACCAGTGAAGTGGACCCAGCAAACAAACTGAGAAAAGTAAAGCCATGTTCAGCATTGGATTGGATTGCTTGCCCTCATTTTTACTTAGAAAGGCACAAAGAATACCCAGAGGATTAGCTAGTTTGATGGTTAAAAGCTCCAATGCCCTGCCAGCGCTAGTTCTCCCACTGTTACTGTCCCTGCCAGCAGTCTAATGATGGGAGATTTCCTCAAGTATGCTACTGTAGACACAACCACAGTGTAAATAGTTGGGCTGCTGCTCCTCTGGGAAAGCCAGCCATGCCAAGAACTGTCAAACAGCAGCAGCAACCAAGGTGGACGGCTCTCTGCTCCTTCTTGTTCACACTAGTGATGGACGAGACACAGAGGACTAAAAAGGCCTGTTAAAGGGCTCACGTTGTTGTAAGCAAATATTTTCCTCTCATTTAAATAACTGAAACAACTAAAAAGGAAATCAAAACAAATCCAAAGAACTGCATTAACATGATACAAGCACCTCAAACTCAAAAACCATACATAACTACATACATAATTCCAGCAACCACAGGAACAGAGGAGAAGTAGCCAGACGTCTTTTTTTCTACTGTTCCATCTACTGTTCAGCCTCTCCAGAACATGTAGCAATCCTAAAAGGATAGACTGAAGTTGAGTACAGGGAAAGGGTATATAGGACAGATGGAGACTCATCTACCTTCATATCAGTGTCTTAGCATTATAGCTTCACAGCATTGCTTGAAGTTTCAGCTTTTCTCACATTTAAAAGTTTGTCTTTAGCAGAAACTTCTCCCTGCCCTGTTCTACAAAGCAGCAGCATTGCCTTTCCATTTATCAGTCCTGAGAAGTGACAGGTTAAGCATTATAGAAGCTGGCGTTGCCCATGGAGCCCTAGACCAAAACCACCTCTGGCTCAGATTTCTCCTAAATTTTTGTCTCCGCATGAACTCCTTAGCACAAAAGCGAATCTTTGGTGATGCACTACTGGACAGGCACTAATGGTTTATTTGACATTTAAGAAAAACTCTGTTTACAGATGCAACAGAGGATAAATGACCTGGTTTTCATGTAAAAGAAGTCTCCTTCATACATCTCTTGTGTTAGACTTAATAGGGGCTTAAGTATATTTTATACCACCTAGTTTCCACCAGATGACAGGACAGCACTAATATACATGAGAAGCAGGTCTCCCACTCTATTTTTTATTTGCACAAGAAAATTCTTACTTTTATGTTTGCTTGTAGTAAATGCCAAGGATTATAATGTAAATAGACAGGGCAGTAGGAAAGTACTTAAGGAAGATGTAGCAAATACATTGTTTGCAGGGATTCTACTAAGTTCAAAACCAGACATAGCAATTAATTTGCTTTGATAGAATCATGTTTTTTGTTACACTGTTCCACATATTTAATTATGTACTAATCTACCTCCAAAAAATCAGAGTGAGCTAAACTAGAGAACCATTACCTAAAAACATGACTAGGAGCCAAGCATTTGAAATTCACTTATTGATACAAAACATAAGGCAGACTTCCAGCACAAGCAGTCCCTTGGGTTTAATCTTAAAATCTATAATGAAAAATCTCTTCTCTTTACCGCTGTAGTCTTTCATCTCTTCCCAGGAGGGAGCAATCATCTTCCCAAATCCTCCCTTGTGGTCCTAATTGTCAGAAGGGAGTTTTTCTGTTCCTGCAGCGCTGTGAGGCTAATTAATTTACTGAAGTAAAGATCATATCTGACAGAGACCAACTACTGAACTACAGCAGTGTACTGATTCCCAGCAATGTGTTCTGGGCAAAACACTTTCAGTGAAACCAGCATCACTGAAAGATCACTGGTTAATTTTCATGAAAGTGAAGTTTGTCACTTGCTCAAGAGACGCTGTCAAGTTAAAAAAGTTTCATATAGGGAAGATGGTTGCTCCTCACCTGGAACCAAATACAGACTGTTGCCCAAATCAGGGCTAGGAGATTCATTAGGAAATTGGTACACTTTCAGAGAAGGAGAAGACTGGCAGGTAGGGTGGAGAGGATTTTGGTTTATCTGCTACTTGTCTCAAGATGTGGAGAGGGTGAGTTGCTGGGGTAAGGCTAAGTTGACACTGCAGACCTGCACTGGGCCAGCTGAGATGGTCAGGATGGTGAGGAGATGTGACTTCCAACTATACAACTTCAGTTGCTGCAAGCCCAACTGTTGACCTAATTACCCTGGCAAAAGTGGACTTCTCCCATGATTCCTAGTTTCCCTTGCAGGGGGGGAAGAGAAGCTTGCTTCTCTAATACCTAGCACAGTTACAATCAGCCATATTTAGATAGACCCTGAATGAAATGTTTGATGTTCTGAAGCATTTCTTTAGAGTTTGAATTTTTCTTGTCCAGGATGGTTTGTTCAAAAGGCATACATTTACAAAGCTTCATAGTTGATCCCAAGCTTGCTTTCTCAGGAACTAAAACATTTTGGATGGAAATTTCAAATGTGTGTGCTATCAGGCCATGAGACCAGTATTTTCTGTCCTGCAAACCTCTCTGAGCCCAGCAAGTGTTGCCCTAGGCCAGCAGCCAACCAGGAAACTGGCCAGTTCAAGACACCAGCCTCTTCAGCAAACTCAAAGCCAGTTCTCAGCACTGGCTTGAGACCACAAGGGAGCCAAGAGGTGAGGCTTTACAGTAACAGAGTGGAAGTGGAAAAGAGGCCGTCCCAATCTTTAAGGCTTCCAAGAGACCTGCAGAGGCCATTGAGTAGTCTTTGTATAACTGGAGTTAGCAAAACAGAGCACGACTTATGGGTATATTCATGCTATGACTTTGTGCTGTAATTACTTGAAAAACTGCTGAGCAAAGCTTTCAGGACTGAATCTTTACTATGTTAGTGAGAGACAAAACATTTATCACTGACCAAGAATACCAGCTTTTGTGATACATAAAGGCCATTTCCTTACATTTTTGCCCTCTTCTTGATAATAGCTGATAATTTTCAGTGAGCTCTGCAGGTACAAATACTTCAAACCAAGCTAGTTTGTGTCAGGACACAACACAATCACTGATGAGAAGACCTGACTGTCACAGTTCTACCATGTCCAGTCATCTGAAGTTCAGCAAGGAGGAGCAAATTCTCCTAAATTGATGCATTTCTCAGAGCACCTCAGTGACTCAGGTTCCTAAGCCATTTCCACCGAGGACAAAAGATGTGTAAATGTCACAGGGCACAAGCATTTCAGGGTCAGATCCCCAGAGGGGACTATCATACTGTGATGCTGAGTGCTGAGGTGCTAAGCCACTGCCTGGAAGCCGTGATGTTGGTGTGAGCACTGAGGCCTTCAGGAAAGAGCTGCTTCTATATCCACAGAAATAAATGCAATGAGCAAGGAGCTGCCTAAGCCAGCCAACAGTGGTGTTCCAAGGACTAGCAGGTTCCTTAAAACTCACCCCCCCCCTAGAAACCTGGCACTTTACAGAGGGTGGCAATGAGATGTCTCTCTCCCCACAGAAATCACAGCCCTCAATCCTCTCGTTTTATTTGGCACTTACACCGATCCATATGGAGATTAAAAAATAAAAAAAAAAAAAAAGAAAAGAAGGGAACATCTGCTAAGAAAGAAAGCACCCACGTCCCATTTTAATCCTATAGCTCTTTGGTTATTGCACTCCTCCAGGCCATGGAGTTAGTACCAACTGAAAGCTGAGACAAGGATCTCTATTTCAGGCTTAGGTAGCCAATATCAGTGTTACATGGCAGTGTTTAACCCTTGATACCCTAATAGCGTTAAAATCTGGACCTTAAGATCCCAAGTTTCTCAGAAGACAACACAACTATGATTCCCACATCCTCTTTGAAGATGGTTATTAGGGTACAAGGTCTTTTGAGGTGAAATTCTTTGAACTGAAATGAAAATATTTAGTTTATGATAAACATCTGGACTTCCCCTCTGATCAGTATACCTCCAGGGATACCTTCAGTTATTCCATCCCATCCTAAACTATTTTTGAAGGAATGATTGGTAATTCTGGTTTGCTTCCACTTCATAGCAAAGATAAGTACACAGCTCTTAAGTGTTTGCAGAGCTGCTAAGCAGCAGCTGGAAGGCTCAAGAGACTTAAAAAGAAATTCATTTTCTAACAGGATTATCTGAACTAAGGTGCAATCAGACTCATCAGCCCACAACTGCTGAATTAGACAGACCTGATAAATGCACCAAGGTAGAGTCTAACACAATGGCAATGGGATTTGGAAAGTGGCATCCAGCTTCTTGTGATTCTGTGCTGTCTGGCAATCAGTGTCAAAGGAAGCAGAACTGGTGTGTTTTCTCTGAGCTGCTTGTATTTGCTGATAGCCCAGATATAGGAAAGGGAGGCTTCAAAGAGCAAGGAAGGCCAAAATCCCCCATCCACAGCCACACACACATTTGGAATGCAGCTCAGTAGGGAGGCTCCCAAAATCATTGTTGGAAGAACAAAGGCAAGTTTTAGATGACAGACATTTCAAACAACTGAAAAGTTTGAGGAGACCAATAAGAATAACAATTAGAATGGGAAAGGATTAAGTGGCCAACAGAAAACAACAAAAGGAAAATTAACATCTTTTCAAAAATCACAAAGCAACTTCAAAAGCGGGGTAAGAACAATGAAAACCCCAAATTATGCACAGTTTAGCAGCAAAGCTCACAAAGAAATTAAGTGGCTCCTGCAGAGAAAGGGTGTGGGGAGATCTTATAAATTTACCAAATTCCAAACAGGATAAAAAAAAAATTCTCACACACATAGCCTGGTAGACAGCCAGTACCACTCACTGCCATGATTTTTGAAGGCCAAATTCTAAAATGCATTTCTAATGCTAACATTTTTCAAAAAGGAAAGCTAGAAAATGAAACTATATTTAAAAAGTCCAACTGGGGTTAGTAGCTGGACTAGTGACTGCCAACTAGTGACACATCATAACGAGTCTGTGAAAACACCTTACTTTTGTGCACAAATCACCCAGTCAAACTTTAAGAATTTGGGATGAAAGTTTGTATGACAAGCACTAAACTCAGGTGGAATTCTGTCTGTTATTTGTTTTGAAATGTTCAGCCAAAATCATTGTGCTGTTTCCCAGAATGAGGTTTGGAGTTGATAAGTTATCTCACTACTTAAAGAAAAACTCTAATGGACTTTTCTCTGAAGACCTTTACTACTCCTTTACTGCTGTTAAAATTTAGCAGAAGCCTAAAATTTCACCTTTCTGTGTTGTGGCTTTACCTTCTGCCACAAAAGTCCAAGTGAATTTAATTCTAAATCTTAGAGAAACCACACTTCACACACCCCTAGCAGAGACTTCCTCAATTTCAGCAGCTAGCGATTCTGGCGGTTCCTTCTGAACCTTTCCTCTTCATCTCTGAGCCTGTTCCTTCCACAGCTTTTAGGGTTGTTCAGGCTGTAGATAAAACCCGAGGAAACCTGTGAAGGCTACTTTTGGCTTTGGCAGGCTGGCATGAGGTTGGGCACCGGACCTGAGAGCAGGAAACTGCTTTGATACACTCTGATGCTGTCCCTGCTCACATCCAACAGTAGAGTGACTCAGACACTGAAAAGAGAAAAGGGATTTGACAGAAGAAAAAAAGATATTGAGATTCAGAGACAATATGAGAGAAACCGTGATGGAGAGTTGGAGGAAAGGACTGGAGCACATCGGGAAAGGAGCTCCTTGGATTAGAAGCTGGAGACAGCATGGGAAGGGGGAGTGGGGACCACAAGGCAAAGAGTGTGTGACTGGCAATCACAAGGGGGGAGGGGACAGGGGATCTGGTCCTGCTAGGGGCAGGAGCTGGAGCCATGGAAGGAAACAGAGAAACAGTTGAGAGGGAGACACAAAAAGGGATGTGGAGCTTAAAGGTAAGGAAACAGACACTGACAGCAAATGAATGGAGACACTAGGAGGGGGAGCAGCTGGGGGGAGGAAGAGGTCAAAGAAAGAAGAGGAAGAAGGGGGAGTCAGATCATGCTGGTGTCTGGGCATACAAAACATTGAGAAACGAGCCTGTTCAGGCAAAGAAACTTAGATAAGAAGTCAGGGAGGAAGGGTCTGGGGACAGGAGAAGCCCAGGATTAAAGGAGAAGCCCAAGGAAAGAGACTACAATGTATAAAAAAACCAAGAGGTAAGATAGGGCTGGTAGCATGGAGGCAGGGCACAAATAAAAATCACAGAAGAGAGAGGTATCAGACAGAGAACTGGAGTGTGCTGTGCATCAAGTAATTCCTGAGGGAAGAGAGGAGAATTACAAATTTGCCAAGTGAGGAGAACAAGCAGAATCAAACCAAGACTTTTGAGCAGAGACTGGGACACGGCTGGAGGATGGGCCTGTGAGAAGAGGACCCAAGGAAGAACACGGGTAAGGTGGGCAACATGAAGCAACACTAAAGGGCTGCCATGTAGCTGAGCACTGAGTAGAACTGAAGGTGCTCACAGCCCACCTTTCCAGTGCACCTGTGAGATACATTGCTGTTGGTCTAGATTGGGAATAGCAGCTGTTTACCACTCTTTGTTGGTGTAAATGCCTGCACATGCTGTAAAGATAGCCATTGCTAAATGTCCCAAGCTTAGAATTCAGAGGGCTGGACACAGGATCACTTTTCTTTTTATTCCAAGCTGCCAAGGAATTTGCACACAAAATGACTGAATTCCAGACTTGTAATGTTGTAGAACCCTCATTTACCTCTTTCATATCTATATGCTCACTTAACAGCTTTTAACGACACAATCACATGTCATTTTTCTTTCAGAGCCATGCCTCAGTCCACATGTGGAATGGGCCACGCTCTCTTAACAAACACGTATTCACTAGTTTGTTTTCCCGTAACTATTCACTGTTGGCAAACATTATTTACAATTCAAATTGTCTCTGAAGAAAGTCATTATCTCTCACAGTAAATTTCCTTCAGCTTATATCCTTAAATATACCCTTATTCACTTCCTTACTGATTTCCTTTTCTGTGGCATTCACAGTGTTAGCGTTTCCAAGGCCTAAAGACTCAATAGTTTCTTCAGGAGCCCAAGAATGCAGACAGACGTTTAAATAGAGTTTTAAATAATTAGGACCAGCATTGCTGGGAGTGTTTGGTATATTGCCCTACATATTTGTCTGCATTTGAATAAACACCTTTGAAAATCTGGCTCTCTGTGCTTGCACAACATTAATTCATTTATTTTCATAACACTTCCCAGAGGGCAAGGCAGACAATATTATTCTCTCGTTAGGAAACTGAAGCAATGAAAGTGTCTGGTCAGAGCGGGTACCCAATCTGAAACAGGCAGGAATTGCTTTCTGTAGCATACTATTGGCAGCAGCTCTGCATGCGCCTCAAATGAGCCCCTAGGCTTGCAAGTAATTCAGGAAATAAGGAACACACCATTCATGACCACCTGTGGCTGCATGAATGATTGCCCCAGGATCACACAGAGGCTTTGTGGCAGAGAACATGGACAACAGCCTGCACCGGAGTAGGACAGCATGAGGCTTTTCTTTATCAGGGAGTTGTCCTTTCACCACCTGCAAGCCTGTTTTGTACTTTATTCGTATTCCTACTTCAGCAACAAGTGACGAGACTCCAGGCAGCAGCCTCCTTCACTACACCATGATTCATCCCTGGAGGAATAATCCTACCCTACAGACTGTATCCTGTCAAAAACCCTGTGTAATCCCACTGTGTATTTGACAACATACAGCATAAGCAGCACTCAATCTGGCTTTGCCTAACCTCTGAGTGAATAAGAGTCTATGTATGCCCTTTACTCAGCTTTACTCAGCATTTGTTTCAGAGCTGTGCGTCTTAGAGACTGGACATAGGATGAAGTTCCTGGACAGCTGGTTCCCTTGCCACCTATACCACCAGCCTGCAGGGCAACCGCAGCTAGGTTATCTGCTTCCCCAGGTCTCCCTTTCCTCTTTTGTAAAGTAGGGATATTAATATTGACATCACTTCTAAAGCATTTTGAGAACTATTGATGAAAGGCCCTATTGGAGAGTTGGGCATTATTACTGCCATTGCACATAGCACGTTTGATGTGTAATCCATACGTACATGTATTTTAAGTGGCTGCTGAGCTGCTGGAGGTGACACACCAGGCTAAACAAACCACTGCTCTGGTAAATCCTAGATTCAGGTTTTCAGGCAGATCATCATCATGATTCCATTGGCTGAGGACACAGAGACATTTGAGTTTATGCCTTAATCCCAACTGTGTGTAACTATTATAAAGATGAAAATATAGAGTTAGAACAGCAACAACTGATGGAAGGACATAAAACAATGCAAGAAAAATCAGTGGATCATGCTCACTATGCCATTTTCGCTACTAACCCACCACTAACCTGAAATTACACCATCACTGAAATTCCCCATGACTTGTTTGCAGTCAGCAGAGAAGCTGTGTGCATAACTGAGCTACATGTCAACATACCTTCTTCACAGTTATTTTATGCAACACATCTAAGCCAACAAGCCTGGTGTACAAAGGGAAAAGAACAAGCTCTCCAAGTGAACAGAAAACCAGTGTGAGCCTTTGGGTTCAGAACCCTTTTCTTTGTTTGATTACTGTGCCATTAAACTGACATTGGAATGGCGCTTGAACCACGCTTGAACTTTGCAATCAATTGCATCAAAAACTGAGATTTGCTCTTGATCACGTTTTTAAAGAGCAAAGCATCTTCAGAGAGCTTGCCTGTAAGCCACATAGTTTGCATTATGTCGTATTGTTACAGATTGATCAGAAATGGATTTAGCTGCAAGTTTAAACATCAGGAGTAATTTAATAAAGGGCTTCCATTCTGATACTTTGTTTGAAAAGTGCAGTATGAGCATGCAAAAATATGTATGATGACACCGCCACACTTTAGGTAGCAAACTAATGGCATTTTTCTAACTTATTACTCTCCCTGAGAAAAACTGTTATTTTCTAGATTTCAATTTTCTAGACACAAATGATATTAAAAAATCATTCTGGTTGATGAGATTTAAAAGTGGGATTACAGAAAGATTGAAAAATTCCATTCAATTGGAGAAAATAATTTGCTACTCACCAGATTTGTGCTTTGCTGCTGATCAGAAGATAATAAAAGCCACATTAATACCCACATTACCAAGCACCATAATACCACACAAGAGCAACAAGCACACACTTGATGAGATTACAGTTCCATGCATTTGTAACTAGTAAAAGGAAATACTTCTCAAAGGTCCAGAGCCAGTCTGGGGAATTTTCTGCAACAGAAAGTCATTGTGATAAATAGCACAACCATCTTTTTGAAAAGAACAAGATCATTTTCTGGACATTAAGCAGCCACACAGGTGAAGATAAGGGCAAATAGAAACACACACATTCTTTTCAAGGACAGCCTTATTTTTTCAGTGTTGTCTCTGGCCTTCAAAGAAAAGAGGCAGCTCCAGAAATAAAGCACTGGTCTGCTGCTGTGGTTAAGTCCATACTCATTTCTCTAAGTAACCTACTTTAAAATTTCCATTGCCTGAGCTTGGCAGAGAGCTAGCCTAGGGTATGATTCAGGCCTCTAGATAAGCTGCAGGTCAAGCGTGAATCAGAGGTAAAATGTTTATGGAGTTCAGGGACTGCAAATCCCATAAGCAGTTGGATAAGAGTTCATGTAAATGTTAAATCTTTCGGGATCATCTTTCTTATAAGCTTGGTGTCATCCTGGGCTGTAACAGCATGCAAAAACCACTTTTAAAGAAAATTTCTGAATATAATGCAACCCAAAACCCAGAGAGCCAAGTCTGGTGCTAGGAACTGTTATCCAGCTCTACACTGATTAGTAATGGCATTGACAGTGAACTGATATTAAATAGCATTCAGAGAGGAGGGACGAGACCATGGCTCTGCTGCCAGAAGAAGGACAGTTCACTTCATTGGCCAGACGAAAGGAGAAGCAAGGGGATGCTGAAGGCGTGATATTTGCACACATTCACCTCAGCATCTGAAAAATAATTACAATAACATACTCGGTGTATAGACCACCAGAGATTTGTCATCTCTGAGCTAAAGACCGCACCCAGGCAGAATATCAGAGTTAGCCTTGCTCCCTGCAAGCAGCTCCCCGAACTCCTCCCTCCTCAGCCACCCCACCACTTGGAATAAAAGCAAACAGACAGCTCAGTGTGGAGGTTTCCCACATGTGAGTGCAGTTCTGAAGCTCCCCGAAAAGGGCAGTCACATCCCCTGCAAACTGGCCATCACTTCTTGGAGCCTATATACCCTCCCCTCCATGCCTGGTTTCCACGACCAGGGTCAAAAATCATGGTGTGTCCAAGCGTGAGTGCCGAGGAGGGACACAAATGATGTGCCGCCCCAGTAACTGTATTTCCATTCCAGCGAGGACTTCTGTCATATTCCAGAGACAGAGATTTACAGTTTTATTTTTGTAGGAAAACACATCCATTTCTTAGCAGCACGAGGCTAATTCCCTGCCTTGCTGCCTGCAGCTAGGCTTTGCCACGTTTTACTACATTGGGCTACCCATTTTAATGCACTGACAGTTTCACTTTCTCTGCGCAGTGTGTGTTTTTGAACTCACTCTGCAGCATGCTGTGAAGCAGACAAGGGAGGAGGGAGTAAAGAAGGAAGGAGAGAATGAGGGAAGGTAGTTCAGCCCCATGGAAATGTTGCACTTCCCTTGAGATTAAGCTTCTGTTTTCTCAGTAGCCCCAATAGGGGAATCTAAATGTTTAGCAGAGCAAATCTTAAAATAAGATTACACATACTACACTGTCCCAGCCAAAAACATTACTCCTGCTTAGTGGCGGCCCAGATGCACTGGCATGAGTTCACACCAACTTGTTGGTGGGTGCAGAGAGCAGAATAACTGTTTGTGTTGTCTGCCTGCAGCTACTCCACCACTCATAAGCCCCATGAAGACACCTCCATGGGCTGCTCTGCATTATTTGCCTGACACCATATATGTGGACAGCACTTTGTGAAACAAGCCAAGGTCTGCTTCTCTGTTGCAGGACATAGCAGAGCCCTGCTGATTTCAACTACAAGACTGCTGGTGCACAGTAGAGCCAGTTTCAGCTCATACCCCTACCCTAAGTTTATGGCTTGCGCCTGCCACATAGCCCTGCAGTGTTTGGCCCAGGCTGTACAGACAAACACTAGCTACAGCCCTTTCCATTAGCCCACACCTGATAAGGAGGTCACCTGGCTGGTTGGACATCCAGAGCACATGGCTAGGTGAACTCATAAAAGCATTAAAAAAATAAAGAAAGCCTCGGCAAGTTTGTAGTTCTTCTCCATTCATTTCTGTTCACTGTTTGCATTGATCAAGTCAGACACAATCAGTTCCCAGCTAATTTCCTGGGTTCAGCTAGTTGAAAGCAATCCAAACTCAACTTACCCACTGTACCCTCGCAGTTCCCACATGCAGTCTATTACATCAAGGAAGCATCCTACAGTTTCATGCCAGGGAGTACGGTTTCTGGGAACGATGCCACCGCTTCTTCTAATCAATTGTTTTAAGATGACACTACTTCACCATGGCTGAAAGTGCCACTCTTGGGGACATATGAAAATAATTCCTTCATTTTTAGGTCAAACATTGCCCTACAGCACTGCACAGCCCACATTACAAGAGAAATTGAAGTGAGAAGAGGCCCATTCTGGTATTGTGACGCCCAGAACAGAGCACAGAGCTCCTAGTGTGGTCCCGTCTGGAATGTCCTTTAATATCCAAGTCAATGAGGTTTTGAGTCAAGAGGATTAGCTTAATCCAACTAGTCCCCCCTCCTTGGGGGTAAGGGAGGGGAACAGTAGTTTAGGTTTCAACCTCAAGTGATACCTCATTCATTTAGAAAAACCCCCAGCTAAGAGAGTGAATGTGAGGCCCGAGATTTCTCACATAACCAAAATTTAAAAAAATAAAAAATACAGCATTAGCAAGCCCTAATCCATTTGCTGCAATAGCTATGTATCAGGCCATAAAGAAGCAATGAACAGACTAATTCAATTTTGCCTTACTAAAGGCAAGGGAAACCTGAGCTTGTTGCAGTTTTCCTACAGAACAACATAGAAAATTCAGACAGGATGGATGCTTCTGAATCTCTTGGGACTGAGGAGCAGCTTGCAGTACCTGAAGCAGCATGGCTTCCCTTTGGCACACCCATTTGGTTAAGGAGTAAACAAGGCACACCTTATCTGTACTTGATCTCTGTGCAAATTAGAAGCTGAGCATATTCAAGAAAATTGGGATCAATTATCTCCAAGAGCATTCTGAGGAATTAGATCAAACAACACACTGGCATCTATGGAGGGCCACGGAGGAAGAGCAGGAGCCAAAATCACCCACCTTGCCCTGCAGCCCCTGCTGTTTGATACATAAATAATCCTACAGCAGCAAGGCTCAACTCTGCCACAAAGCTAAAGAAAGCCTTTACCCTAGCAGAAGTGAAAACACAGAGAGGTGGGAAAGCACTGAAAACATGTAGAGCTGGGAAAGCATCTGAGGAAGTGACTCCTTCTGAAAGACACCTCACCTCAGGCAAATTCACCAAGACAAGGAATTGCCGGAGCACATCTGTCCCCAGCCTAAGGGTGTTTTCACTGGGGTATAAATTTGCTAAGTCATGCCAAACCCAGAATTTGATGAACTGTCTTTTTGGTGGCCTGCGCCTGTGAAAATCAGGCCACGTGCTCACGAAAATGTTCTCATGCACACAAGCAAGATTTTAGTTAAGCCACTCTAGTAGGCAGGTTCATAATTAAGCAACTTTGATTTGATGTTAACATGGCTGAATTTGGAAGTCAAAATGTAGGCTTCTTTTAGACAGCCGACATGCTTCTTGATTTCACAGGCTGCAAAAGGTGACAGGGAAAGTGCCATAACTAAAAAGAGTTTTTCAGTAAAGAATCCAATTCTTAGAATGGTACCTGCCTGCAGTTTCCTAGTTGCTTGAGCACAAATGAGATAATAACTCAGTGAATTGTTCACATACAATCAGCCAACTAATTGTGCGTGCAACTGCCAGGCTGGAATATGCAAATCCATCTGCAAAATGAATATGGGCATTCTGAAAAGTGAACTTTAAAAGGTCTATGATGATAGGCAGCCAGCAAGGTCTAGTTCCAAATGTCTTCTACGACCTTATAATGAAAACAAATGGCACTCAGTTAAGTTCACTTTTGCCCATTTGACTTTGAGGTGACTTTTCCTAGCTACTAAACTGCTTTCCCTAACCGCTGTGAGACCATATATAAACTGCAGGAAGGTTCTTCGTCAAGGTAAAGTGCACCAGCCCTGCTCCATCTCCTGCAACAGTTCAGAAAGCCGGTCCCCTCATTTCAGCCGTAAAGCAGCTGACAGTAATTGCTTGTTCTATCTTGCTTCCAAGCAAATGAGAACAACGACCTAAGGAACAATAGAGTAGAAATGACACTTGTGAAACAAGCATGTTGTAAGTCCTAGATAATCAACTATGACAAATGCATTCATAAATGTATAATTGTTACATGAAGTGGTGGGAGGGGGGAGCTGGAGAGGTACTGTGTTCAGACTCACAAATCATTGAAATTAGAGGGGGAAAAGAAACAAGCCACCTGGGGCCAACACAGAATCATCACCAATGGTAGTTCAGTAATAACAGGCCCTAAGGAAATAACATATGGCTAAATGGGAATATTCAAGAGGCTATTCAGGCGGGACTAGCATGCCGCTGCATATTTGGAAAACCAGTCATAATGAAGGCAATGATAAATGACTGCAAGCAAAAAACAAGAGGGAAATCAGAAGAGCCAAAATTGAGTTTGAAAAATAAATAGCCCGAAGCATTGAAACAAATCAACTAGAGGTCCTTTCAGGATTTGTCTACATTAGTGCTTCAGTTCAGATCAGGAGCATGCTTTTGAAACAAATCTCATTTTCACTTAATATGTTTTGTTCATGTCTCAGAGCAGACGAACTGAATTCTTCTCAGATTAAACTAAACCAGAAGATGGACTTCAGGAATGCACTGAATGTGCTCTTATTGCAAAGTGGTGGTCACTTTATGGGACCAGGTCAGAACAAACCTAAAATAAAAGCCCCTAGAAATTTGTAGAGTGTGTGGATCCTGCATCCTCAGCAGCATCAACCCTTCTGCTTTGCAGGCCTTCTCCTACTGGCCATCACCATGTGCTAGCATATACACAGCCTCAGTGTCTCTGAATCTTGAAATTAGAATCTGAAACTAAATGTGACTCAGGAGATCTGTGAAATAATCTGGGCGCTCTAGTCAGTCTTTAGGGAAACAATCAAGGCAGATGCTACATTACTAAGAAGCTAAAAGATCCCTTTGCACACATCTTTATCACTAAAGATTTTGAGGACCCCAAACCTGTATTTTTTAGCTCCTAAAACAGTCTCACTAGGCGATTAATGTGTTGGCAATAGTGGTTTATGCTAGAGCACAAGAATGGGTTTAAAAAAGCACCCACTTTCTAAGCTTACCTTCATGAGTCTGGGTGAAACTTGTGTGCAAATCAAATCAGGTACTTACAGAAAAAAGTAAACTCATTAAAAACAGTCCCTGTTTCAATGGCTGGGAGGACAGCACAATTTTGTACCTTTTTGTTTCAGAAAGCTGAAGAGCTGTGCTACACACCACTAGGCCTCACAGCTTAAAACAGTTTAAAAAGAGAACAAGATATCCCCAGAAAATCACTCAGACATGATAATTTCTAACAAATGTGGTTTCTGTCCCACAAAAATCATGTGTCATCTGTTTTCTAGAACATGTTGGTAAAGGCACTGGAGAACTGTCTGACAAAGCTTTGCAGGCACTCAAAAGACTGCCAACAAAGATCCTGCAGAAGTCACCACAGGTGTGGGGTGGATGTGACAGAGTCACTGCTGTTTAATGAGGCAGTACTCACCGGCTGATCTGCCATGGCTCTCTGTGCCATTGTAACACAGTGACTTTCACTCAGGTATCCATGCTCTGAAGACACAAAATGATCCTAGGTTGTGAGACCAGGTGGCAAAATGATCTAAAAATCAGGAAGCAGTGACGTGAAAGTCAATAGTAAATTTTCCTCATGGGCAGAGGTGACAATGAGACCCTTCCAGTGCCACAGTGGGACTGCTGTCTTTAAACACAGGCACTGATGACCTGGAAAGGGAATTATGCAGCAACATTTGCAAATGGTGCATAGTTATTTAAGTTAGTCAGGCAATAACATTTTCCAGAGGGATGGACCATAGCTATATGATGCCAAGCAAAATTTAATGCTCATAAATAATGCACAGTGCAGGGGAAAACTGTCTCATTGTTGCAGAATGCTGCCAGGACTGCATCAGCTCAGCAAAAGGCTATGTGTGCCTCTTCCAGATGAGTCAATGGTACCCTGACTGAGGGTTTGAGTGTAGTCAAAGAACTAAGACATTTTGGCTGCAGAAGAAATGCCCTGCAGAACAGTGCAGGGAGATAATAATTCCAGCTTCTTACATAAGCAGAGGTGCAGGCACAGCTGAGAAAAGGCATTGGTTACCTCATTTCAAAGTCAGCGTCACAGAAGTCACTACAGATCACTAACCTCCTGTTGTACTCTTTCATCTGCCAACTCAGTCAAAATAAGCTAAGTTAATTTAAACAGTTTATCCAATAGGGTTTTGCTGCCACAGTAGACTCTCCTTGATGGGAACAGGTTAAAGAGTACTCACACGTGCATTTATGCCATCAGATCAGAGACGAAATAAGTTCTTTATGCATTGAGGTGTAAGAAATAGCTGGGGACAAGCTTGGAGGAGTGGGAAGGCATAAAGAATATGACAACATTTAACTGCAGCACCAGAAACAGGACAGATTGACTGGAACCAAAAACTGGAAGGCAGTTCCAATGAGGCTATTCAGTTATCTAACTCCATTAACTGTAAGTGCATTTAATGCATTTTAATGTGATGGTAGATAAAATGTTCTGAGTACTGGTCTTATGAATCAATCTTTCCAGCCCTAATGTGGTAAATGTTAAGCCGAGAGGATCCAGAAGAGTAAACTGAGAGCATGTTCTCATTGAAATCTCTCCTTGGACATTCTGCAGGGCATTTGTGACTTGTCCCAGCTGTGAGCACCCAAGGGTAAAATGCTTGCTGTCACTTGAAACTCCAGGATGCACTCAGGGCTGCTGAGGTAACATTCCTGTCCTCTTGCCACTACACAGGCAGGGACAGGTAGTGGCCGCACTCAGAGACAAAGGTAAGCAAACTTTGTGGTCGTCCTGGCAGCTGCAAAGCCTTATCTGCTTAGCTCAGCAGCTCATTTCCCATGTATACAGAGGGCTTAGGCTCAGGCTTGTCAGCACTCTCCATTCACTTACACTGCATGGACCCTGTCTAATAGACATGCAGGGAGCAGTTTGAATTTACCAGGTGCTGTCACAGGAGAGGGATGGGGAAAGA